>NC_081382.1:7696766-7996766 GCF_030684315.1 Stegostoma tigrinum
CACACACACACACACACACACACACACACACACACACACACACACTCCCTCCCACACACACACACACACAATCCCTCCCACACACACACACACTCTCCCTCCCTCTCACACACACACACTCCCTCCCTCCCTCCCACACACACACACACACACACACACACACACTCCCTCTCACACACACACACACACACTCCCTCACACACACACACACCCCCTCACACACACACACACCCCCTCTCACACACACACACCCCCTCTCACACACACACACCCCCTCTCACACACACACACACACACACACACTCCCTCCCAAACACACACACACTCCCTCCCAAACACACACACACACACACACACTCCCACACACACACACACACTCCCACACACACACACACTCCCTCCCACACACACACTCCCACACAAACACACACTCCCACACACACAGACACACACTCCCACACACTCAGACACACACTCCCACACACACAGACACCCACACACACACACACCCACACACACACACACCCTCACACACACACACACACATACACACACTCCCTCCCACACACACACATAAACACACTCCCTCCCACACACACACTCCCTCCCACACACTCCCTCCCTCCCACACACTCCCTCCCTCCCACACACACACCCTCCCACACACACACCCTCCCACACACACACACACCCTCCCCCCCCACACACACACACACACACTCCCCCCACACACACACACACACCCTCCCCCCCCACACACACACACACCCTCCCCCCCCACACACACACACACACCCCCACACACACACACCCCCACACACACACACCCCCACACACACACACACACACCCACCCACACACACCCCCACACACACACACCCACACACACCCCCACACACATACACACACACCCACACACCCCCCACACACACACACACACCCCACACACACACCCCCCCCACACACACACCCCCCCACACACGCACACACACCCTTCCCCCCCCCCCCCACACACACACACACACACCCTCCCCCACACACACACACACACTCCCTCCCACACACACACACACTCCCTCCCCCACACACACACACACACTCCCTCCCCCACACACACACACACACACACACTCCCTCCCCCACACACACACACAGACAGACACACACCCCCACACACACACACCCTCCCCCCCCCCCACCACACCACAACCCCCCCCCCCCCACAACACCCACACCCCCCACCCCACACACACACACACCCCCCCCCCCACACACACACACCCCTCCCCCCCCACCACACACACACCCCACCCCCCCCCACACACCCCCACACACCCACCCCCCCCCCCCCCACACCCCCCCCCCACACACACACCCCCCCCCCCCACACACACACACCCTCCCCCCCCCCACACACCCACACCCACCCCCCCCACACCACACCCACCCCCACCCCCCCCCACCCCACCACACAACCCACCCCCCCCACCCACACACACCCTCCCCCCCCCCACACACCACCCCTCCACCCCCCCCCCCACCACACCCCCACCCACCCCCCCCCACACACACCCACCCCCCCCCCACACCCACCCCCACCCCCCCCACACACCCCCCCCCCCCCACACACCACCCCACCCCCCCCCACACCCCCCACCCCACCCCCCCACACACACACACCCCCCCCCCCCCACACCACACACCCCCCCCCCCCACACACACCACCCCCCCCCACCCACCCACACACACACCCCCCCCCACACCCACACCCCCCCCCCCACCACACCCACACCCCCCCCCACACACACACCCCCCCCCCCACACACCCTCCCCCACCCCACACACACCCCCACCACCCCACCCACACACCCACCACCCCACCCCCCCCCCCACCCCACACACACCCCTCCCCCCACCCCACACACACACACCCCCCCCCCACACACACACACCACACACCCCCCCCACACACACACACACACCCCCCCACCCACACACCCCCCCCACCCCACACCCACACCCACCCCCCACACACACACACCCCCCCACACCACACCCTCCCCCACCACACACACACACCCTCCCCCCCCACACACACACACCCTCCCCCCCCACACACACACACCCCACCCCCACACCACACCCACCCCCCCACACACACACACCCTCCCCCCCCACACACACACACACCCCTCCCCCACACACACACACACCCTCCCCACACACACACACACCCTCCCCCACACACACACACCCTCCCCCACACACCACACACACACACCCTCCCCCACACCCACACACACACCCCCTCCCCCACACACACACTCCCACCCACACACACTCCCACCCACACACACTCCCACCCACACCATACACACCCTCCACACACACACACACCCCTCCCACACACACACACACACTCCCCCCACACACACACACACACTCCCCCACACACACACACACACACCCCTCCCCCACACCCACACACACACACCCCCTCCCCCACACCCACACTCCCACCCACACACACTCCCACCCACACACACTCCACCCACACACACTCCACCCACACACATACACTCCCTCCCACACACACACACACCCCCTCCACACACACACACACACACACTCCCTCCCACACACACACACACTCCCTCCCACACACACACACACACTCCCTCCCACACACACACACACTCCCTCCCACACACACACACACTCCTCCCACACACACACACACACACACACACACACCCTCCCCCCCACACACACACACACCCTCACACACACACACACACACACACACAAACACAAACCCTCCCACACACACACACACACACACACACACACACACACACACACAAACCCTCCCACACACACTCACGCACGCACACACGCACGCACACACGCACGCACACACGCACGCACACACACACAATCAGAAAGAACCAGGAAACCACATTGTTCATGTGGGCATGTCCAAGAACGGACAGACTTTTAGCTTTGACTGGAGTTAGATTTGTGGATGAACATTCCTTCCCAGCAGCATTCATTACTCAAAATGAAGTATTCAGCTAGTTTGCCAGAAAATGGAGGATACAATGCTAATAAATTGATGAGACCAGGACAAAGGTGACAATACAAAAAAAACAATAACTTATCAAAATGAGAACTAAAATACATCAGATGGTTTTACAAGGCAGAGAGAATTTGGGATTTACAATATGAGAATGAACTACAGTGACACGAAGGGTATAATCAATCAATCAATGTTTCAGGTACAATTCAAAGAAATATTGTTAGACGATACTGCATTTGTCACAAGAAGTTTCAGGCCAGCGATGAATGAATTGGTGGCAGGGTCTTTCAGCTGTGCCGTATAAGGTAGTGGATCCAGATCTATAATGTATGGAAGAGACTGGCTAAAATGCCACCTAAATACTCTGAGTGCTAAGGGTTAGGACAAAGTTGAGGAATTTGTAAGTTCTACCAGTTTCATATTTGGGAATGATAACAATATCTTTGAGAAGAGCATTTATTCTTGCAAACTAGCTGGAATTAGTAATTTTATTATAACAGTTAAGTGTAGTTTTATAGTTTGAGTGTTTTTTTTCTTTTAAAGATGGTGGTAGACTAGCGTCTTGGGCTCCTGGCCCAGGGCTTGTCTGCTTCCATCTGCCTTCTTTGTTTACTTTTTCTCTTTTTACTTTTGATCTTTTTCTTTCTTCTCTCCTCTTTTGGCGATTTTGGCAGTGTGAGAGCAGGCACGGCCTTTTCAGTATGTGCAGCAGTAGCAGTAACAGTGTCGGCAGCACAGGCAATCAGTGGTGGTATCAGCAGCAGTACAGGTGATCAGTGATGGTATCAGCGGCAGTACAGGCAATTGGTGATGGTATCAGCCGCTCTACAGGCGATCAGTGGAGAAAGCCTCAGGAGGCTGACCAAAACACCAGGTCAGGGCTAGGCCCAGGGAAATAAGACTTTAAAACCTTGATAATAAAATGTGAGGCTGGATGAATCTCCAGCATCTGCAGTTCCCATTATCTCTGATACTACTTTAAAACCTTGACTTCTCTTTTCCTTTTGGGTAAGGACTTTAATATCTGGACGTTCTTCTTTTGGCTCAGTTGTTTTTAATTTCTTCTCATTTTTTCACAAATTCTCATTTAATATTTTGCATTTTAAGGTGGTGCAAGAGAATTTTTTTTATTCATTTACATGATGAGGGCATTACTAACATGACCAGCATTTATTGCCCATCGCTAATTGCCTGCACTCATTCCTGGAATATCAAAGGATGCGTTCTCAGCATCCTACTGTACTCCCTGCACACACGTCTGTGTTGCCAAATTCCGAATGTATGCCATCGACGAGTTTGCTGATGACACTACAGTGATAGGGTAGGTATCAAAATCTATGAGACCAATTATAGAAAGTGCTTAGTGACGTGGCGCAAAGAGAAGAACCTCTCTTTCAATGTTGGCAAATCAAAAGACCTGATCATTGACTTCAGAAAGAAAGGAGGAAACAAGCCCCCATCTACATCAAGGAACAGGTGTTGAGAGGGTTGAGAGTGTCCAGGAGTGACAATAACTGACAATCCACCCTGGACTTCACATGTTGATGCGATGGTCAAGAAGGTACAACAATGCATCTTCCTTGGGTGGCTTAGAAAATTCAGCATGTCCATAAGCGCCCACACCAGCTTTTACAGATGCACCGTAGAAACCTTACTGTCTGACTGCATAACATCCTGACACAGAAATGCTCTGCCCAGGACTGTAAGAAACTACGGTGCATAACCCAGACCATCGCAGAAGCCAACTTTCCATCCATGGACCCCATTTACACGGACTGAGCAATGGACTCTCTAACTTCAAATAATGTTGATCTTGCCTCACGCACGTCCTGTGCAGTGTAACCTGTATGCCACATTCTGTCCAAGTGTTTTTCACCCTACGATCTGTATGTCCTTGCTTACTATGATTTGCCCATATTGCTCACAAACAAAGCTTTTCACTGTACTTAGGTACATGAAACAATAAATCAAATCAATCAATAAGGCAACCACATTGCTGTGGGTCTGGAATCACATGTAATACATTAATGAACCAGATGGGTTTTTCCCAACTATCGGCAATGGCTTCACGGTCATCATTAATTCCTGTCTTCTTTAAAAACTTGAATTCAAATTCCACCTTCTGCTGTGGTGAGATTTCCAGAATATAACTGGGGTCACTGGGTTAATGGTCCAGTGATAATACCACTAGACTAGCAACTCTACAGAATGGCAATATTGTACACTTTTCACTGTACTCCTGTATCTCTGTACGTGAATGTATGTGACAATAAGTTTCTAATTATTATTAAGTACATCATGGATGAAGAAAGCACAAATGGAAGTGGATATGGAAAATGACAAAGCTATTATTGTATTTAGAAAATCAGTGAAATTGCAATTTACAAAATCGGGGCGCTATTGTATTGAAACATAACCTGGCCACTGAAGAGACTAAAGAAGTGTTATTGACATCAAGTGGTAGAAATTTAGAAGACAAGGAGTCAATTGTGTTATAATTTGCTCATTAATTCTCTGGAAGCTTAAAAATGTTAGTAACGTTTGTAGGAATAAGGGGTGGGGAATATAATAAGATACTGGAAGAGTTAAGTGATAGGTATGAGTCTTATGGGGTAATTTTAAGTGAAAATAAATTAAATGAGGCTCTCAATTCTATTAATCTATAAAGGTAAGGACACGGGCTCTGTTTAAATACAATTATTTTCTAGTTTACAACAACGAGCGTGGATGTACTAGCTGACAAATGGTTGGATCTGGGGGAGGTGGGCAAGGTGTGGAGTACACCAAGAGGACACATTATTGCAGTTATTATCCTAGACTCAGTAACTTCATGAGTACAGGGCAGAAAAGAAACAGCCTCAAGTGATAAATGAGGGAAGCTGCAGACTCTGGCATCATGCAGAGAGCATTCAGGTGTGCAGAGCCATCCTGCAACACCCAAAGGTCAATCTGAACTTGAGGGTGATGTTATTTTCCTGTTTTGTCTGAAAGCACAACCGTGCTATCTGATGAGATCTGCTATCAGCCTTCTTGAAATAAGTAAGCTTCAACACACCAGCTGCGAATAAACAGATCACCACAGGGGTTGATGTTCTAAGGGATGAACTGTTGAGGGGGAGAGTGTTGAGGGTTTGGCCTGTGGAGCGGCTGGGGGTTGAGGGACTGGGATTTGGATGGGGAAGGTGCTGAAGAGCTGGGATTTGGAGGGGGAAGGTGTTGAGGGACTGGGCTATGGAGAGGAAAGGTGTTGAAGGGCTAGAGTGTGGAGGGTGGAGGATGTCGAGGGACTGGTGGGGAGGGAGAGGTATCCCTTTACATATCAGACAGACAAAAAAAAAATCAAAAATCCCCTTATTGCAAGAAACTAAACTAAATGTTCAAAATGAAGAGTTTTCATTTCAAATGTTCCGGCTGATGGAGGGATGGAGGAAATGAATATTGACTAGGACAACAATCCCTCCTGTTGTTTGAAATGTGGCTGTGTGAACTTTCACAGATACCTGTGACAGCACTGGTGCCTCAGTTAAATTATCTCATTGAAAAGATGGCACCCCTACCACTGCAGTGCTCGCACAGTACTGCGTAGGAATGTCAGATGTGACATGACAGACCCTCGTGTTTTGGACTCAATGATGGGAGATTTCTACTGTGCCATGACCACCATCTTGCCCATTCCAGCCTTTAACCTACCGCGTACCAATTCTAAACCCAGCAATGCTTAACTTTCCTTACTCTTACTCCTCTGAAACCTTTTACAATTGTCCCTCACTCAATTTTTACCCTCTTCCTAACTCACTGTCAGTCAGTTTTCCACAACCCAACTGTTTCTTCCTCTTTGCTTCCTTCACTTTCCCTAACTCATGTTATGTCACTCAGCGGTAACTCACTGGAAATCAACCTGCTTTTCCCAGAATTCTCATAGAAGTCAAAGTGCACAAAATTCCCCTGTCTATCTGACTTTCAAACACAGGTAGACAGAAAGCATAGACCAGATTTCTGTTCTTATTAAGAATTAGTATTTCCTACAAATACAGTCATTTCTATATGGGTGAGGATTCCATTTCTGAGATAGCCTGTGAATGATGAAATTTATGAGTGCAGAACTCATTTAAAAATAACTTAAAACTCATGTATGCACAAGTTTGCCTATGGATGTTGAATTTTGTTGCTACTTACTTTTTGGCACGATTAGCGAATTCGCAACTGGTGGGTACACTGGATTTACTATAAATAGATTCTAGATAAAGATAAACAATTATGAGCTCTGATATTTCGCGTTACAAGCTAAAATTCTAACCTGGTTATAATACTTCCCTTACACATTACTTAGAGACAGGCACAAAAATATGAGGGTGCCCTGGGTGGGGGGGAAAATACTGGACAATTGTTTGATGAAGTCTGTCCACAAGGTCAGAAGGTTCATTACTTTTGTCTTGTCAGCTCCTGCTGCTCCTTGGTCTCTCCTCTCCAGGTACTTTTCACTTACCCACAGGAAGCACAGTGACTAGAGACAGGGTCAATTATGGCGTGCTAAAGAGGGTCTAGGAGGTATAAGCAAGAAAGTGGGATTTGCTCAATTGGCATTGCCATGAATGGGCACAGATATGAATGGCCTTCTTCCGTGCTGTAGCTATTTGGTGAATTGAGTCACTTTGAAAATAACAAGTCTTCCACTGAAGCCCCAACTTCCTACCTGTGACACACCCAGTTTGACACATCAACCAACACAAACTTCACAAATAACTCCCTCCCACCTTCCTAACCGATGAAGCAGAGATAACCTCCCTTATAATAGATAAAATCTTTCAGTGTACAAATATGCCTCATTTTTCAAAAGCGGTTATTTCTGTTCTATACTATTGTTCTTTCACATCCAACCTACTTTTCTCACCTTATTCTCATTTTGGGCAGCACGGTGGTGGAGTGGTTAGCACTGTTGCCTCACAGCACCAGGGACCTAGGTTTGATTCCATACTTGGGCCACTGTCTCTGTGGAGTTTGCACATTCTCCCTGTGCCTGTATGGGTTTCCTCCGGGTACTCCGGTTTCCTCCCACAGTCCAAGATGTGCAGATTAGGTGGGTTGGCTGTGGAAATTACAGGGCTAGGGTGGGAAGGGCAATGGAGCTGAGAGGGATGCTGTTTGGAGGGTCGATGTGTACACAATGGGCAGAATGGCCTGGTTCGACACTGTAGGGATTCTATGATTCTGCGATATTTCCTTGATTCTCGAAAGCTGCAATATTTAATTTGTTTACTGTGAATCAGTCTCATGCATTCAAGCCTGTATGTCCAAAGTGTATGTGCATTCAATTCTGATTTCAAAAACCTGAACCCAAGCAATAAATTGTTTTTGACAATTTTCTAAATTGCTCTTCAAAATATAGTCAAAGCACAGCAGATGCTGGAGATCTGAATAAAAACAGGAAGTCCTGGAGAAACACAGCAGACCCTATGTACCAATGTAGCAGTCAATGGTTGCATCTACTTTTAAAAATAAGTTTGATAACTCAGGTGGTAGACTAGTTCCTCTTATTAGAACGTATTTTTTTCTCATTTTCCGCTGTATTAATAAAGCTCTGCCTGGTTTCTGCTCTTATAGAGTCATACAGCACGGAAACAGACCCCTTGGTTCAACCAGTCCATGCCTGCCATAATCCAAACTCTAGACCCACCTGCCTGTGCTGAGCCCATATTCCTCCAAACATTTCTTATTCATGTACTTAGTCCAAATGTCTTTTAAACATTGTAACTCGAGCTGCATTCACACTTCCTCTGAATGTTCATTCCGCGTACGAACCATTTTCCGTCTAAAAACGTTGCCCCTCATGTATTTCTATATCTTTCTCCTCACACCTTAAAAATATTTTCGCTAGGTGTGAAAGCCCCAACACTAGGGAAAAAGCATCTGCCATTCATCTTACCTACACCCCTCTCAATTTAACAAACCTCTAAAAGGTCACCTCTCAGCCCTCTACATGCCATTGAAAACAGTCCCAGTCCATCCAGCCTCACCCAATAACTTAAACCCTCCATTCCCAGCAACATCCTCGTAAACCCTCTCCTGCTTTATATCCTTCCTACAACAGGGAGACCAGAACTGGACACAGTACTCCAGAAGAGCCTGTCCAACCTCAACATGATGTCCCAATGCCTATACTCAAAGGCGTGAGTAATGAAGGCAACGCAGTAAACACCTTCTTCACCCTCTACCTACAAGGGATGCACACGTTAGAGAATTATGTACCTGAAGTCCTGAGGTGCCTCTTCTACAACACCAGCAAGGACCCTACACAGATCAGGGAATTTATACCGTGTTAAAGGTTAAAGGCAATAAGAGAAGTAAACAAATGCCTGAGGTGTGTGGCCGCCACACAGGAAATGATGTTCTCGGGAATGTCTAACCTTCACGACTGTGGTGACACGACGTGGCTTCACCAAACGAAGGGGCAATGTGATTTCAAATCAAATTGTCGGACCCTTAGCCGGTGTCGTCTGACTCCTGACCTTGTCCAGCCCGGTCCAACACCGGCCCCTCTCGCTAGTGAATGTTGTACATATGATCGTAAATATTGCAAATATTTTTATCTCAGGAGTATGAGGCGAGAAAGAGGAAGATGGATGTGTTCGTCGACGTGTCTGTCACTTTAAGAGCCTGATCACGTGACACAGTGGGGACGCTGGCGGTTATTTTGGGCGGGAGACAGGTTGGGTTTCTTTTCCCTCCCAATCGCTGGTGAGTGAGTGTCTCCATTATAAGGATTCTGCTTTTTATTTTACCATTGAGGCCACCCAGTCCTTGACGCATCCTGTGTCCAGAGAGGTACGAGGCAAAGTACATGCCTCGGTCTGCTTTCCTTGGAACAGGTTGGTAGCCTGTTGTCGTCAAACCGCAGCTTGAGTGCCTCCACCCTGCATCAAGAAGAGCTGACTCACCCACCCTTACCACCTGCCACAAACATGTTGGTAAACTTTACAGCGTCAGAATCAACCTGCCTGGGAATATTATAAACAGGTCAGCAAAAACGTCAGCTTTTGCGCTCCTAAGATGCTGCTCGGCCTGCTGTGTTCATCCAGCTCCACACTTTGGTATAGTGACGGTTAAATCCTGGTTGGGACTGGAAGCAGCAACAAGCTCTGAGGTATAGGGCCAAGTTCAGCAACATGCTTAATAGAAATTGAAATTTTGTTCTCAAATGTTGCCTAAATCCATCCAGCAACATGCAAGTAAGATTGAACAGAAACTTGAAAGAGAAGAAAAAGACCAGTTTTGAACAAATTTGTATTGAAATTTCAACGTCTAAGTCACATTGATTGCGCATGAGTTTAAGCTGCTCCTCTAGAACACAAGATAACAAAGTGTGGAGCTGGATGAACACAGCAGGCCAAGCAGCATCTCAGGAGCACAAAAGCTGACGTTTCGGGCCTAGACCCTTCATCAGAGAGGGGGATGGGGTGAGGGAACTGGAATAAATAGGGAGAGAGGGGGTGGCGGACCGAAGATGGAGAGAAAAGAAGATAGGTGGAGAGGAGAGTATAGTTGGGGACGTAGGGAGGGGATAGGTCAGTCCAGGGAGGACGGACAGGTCAAGGAGGTGGGATGAGGTTAGTAGGTAGGAGATGGAGGAGCGGCTTGAGGTGGGAGGAACGGATGGGTGAGAGGAAGAACAGGTCAGGGAGGCAGAGACAGGCTGGGCTGGTTTTGGGATGCAGTGGGTGGAGTGGAAGAGCTGGGCTGGTTGTGTGATGCAGTGGGGGGAGGGGAAGAACTGGGCTGGTTTTGGGATGCAGTGGGGGAAGGGGAGATTTTGAAGCTTGTGAAGTCCACGTTGATACCATTGGGCTGCAGGGTTCCCAAGCGGAATATGAGTTGCTGTTCCTGCAACCTTTGGGTGGCATCATTGTGGCACTGCAGGAGGCCCATGATGGACAAGTCGTCTGAGGAATGGGAGGGGGAGTGGAAATGGTTTGCGACTGGGAGGTGCAGTTGTTTGTTGCGAACCGAGCGGAGGTGTTCTGCAAAGCGTTCCCCAAGCCTCCGCTTGGTTTCCCCAATGTAGAGGAGGCCACACCGGGTGCAATGGATACAATATACCACATTGGCAGATGTGCAGGTGAACATCTGTTTGATGTGGAAGGTTATCCTGGGGCCTGGGATGGGTTGAGGGAGGAGGTGTGGGGGCAAGTGTAGCGCTTCCTGCGGTTGCAGGGGAAGGTGCTGGGTGTGGTGGGGTTGGAGGAGAGTGTGGAGCGGACAAGGGAGTCGTGGAGAGAGTGGTCTCTCCGGAAGGCAGACAAGGGTGGGGTGGAAAAATGGCTTGGATGTTGGGGTCGGATTGTAGATGGCGGAGGATGATACGTTGTATCCGGAGATTGGTGGGGTGGTATGTGAGGATGAGGGGGATCCTCTGGGGGGCGGTTGTGGCGGGGGCAGGGTGTATGCCTGCCTCTTTGTAGGTTACGTGGAACAGTTCCTCGTCTGCACCTACACAGGCCCCAAACCCCACCTCTCCCTCCGTTACATTGATGACTCTATCAGCGCCGCCTCTTGCTCCCCAGAGGAGCTCGAACAGTTCATCCACTTTATCAACAACTTCCACCCCAACCTCAAGTTCACCTGGGCCATCTCCAACACATCCCTCACCTTCCTGGACCTCTCAGTCTCCATCTCAGGTAACCAGCTAGAAACTGATGTCCATTCCAAGCCCACTGACTCTCATAGCTACCTCGAATACACCTCCGCCCACCCACCCTCCTGCAAAACTTACATCCCCTATTCCCAATTCCTCCGCCTCTGCCGCATCTGCTCCCAGGATGAGGCATTCCACTCCCGCACATCCCAGATTTCCACGTTCTTCCAGGACCGCAACTTTCCCACCGCAGTGGTCGAGAACGCCCTTGACTGCGTCTCCCGCATTTCCCGCAACGCATCCCTCACACCCCGCCCCCGCCACAACCGCCCCCAGAAGATCCCCCTTGTCCTCACATACCACCCCACCAATCTGCGGATACAACGTATCATCCTCCGACACTTCTGCCATCTACAATCCGACCCCACCACCCAAGCCATTTTTCCATCCCCACCCTTGTCTGCCTTCCGGAGAGACCACTGTCTCCGCGACTCCCTTGTCCGCTCCACACTCCCTCCAACCCCACCAGACCCGGCACCTTCCCCTGCAACCGCAGGAAGTGCTACACTTGCCCCCACACCTCCTCCCTCACCCCCATCCCAGGTCCCAGGATGACCTTCCATATCAAACAGATGTTCACCTGCACATCTGCCAATGTGATATACTGTATCCATTGCACCCGGTGTGGCCTCCTCTACATTGGGGAAACCAAGCGGAGGCTTGGGAACCGCTTTGCAGAACACTTCTGCTTGGTTCGCAACAAACAACTGCACCTCCCAGTCGCAAACCATTTCAACTCCCCCTCCCATTCCTCAGACGACATGTCCATCATGGGCCTCCTGCAGTGCCACAATGATGCCACCTGAAGGTTGCAGGAACAGTAACTCATATTCCGCTTGGGAACCCTGCAGCCCAATGGTATCAACGTGGACTTCACAAGATTCAAAATCTCCCCTTCCCCTACTGCATCCCAAAACCAGCCCAGTTCTTCCCCTCCCCCCCACTGCATCACAAAAGCAGTCCAGCTCGTCCCCTCCCCCCACTGCATCCCAAAACCAGCCCAGCCTGTCTCTGCTTCCCTAACCTGTTCTTTCTCTCACCCATCCCTTCCTCCCACCTCAAGCCGCACCTCCATTTCCTACCTACCACCTCATCCCGCCTCCTTGACCTGTCCATCTTCCCTGGACTGACCTATCCCCTCCCTACCTCCCCACCTATACTGTCCTCTCTACCTATCTTGTTTTCTCTGCATCTTCGGTCCGCCTCTCCCTATTTATTCCAGTTCTCTCTCCCCATCCCCCTCTCTGATGAAGGGTCTAGGCCCGAAACGTCAGCTTTTGTGCTGCTGAGATGCTGCCTGGCCTGCTGTGTTCATCCAGCTCCACACTTTGTTCGCTTGGATTCTCCAGCATCTGCAGTTCCCATTATCTCTAGAACACACCTTGTTTTCTTACTAATGCAGAGATGTTGTTTCCTAGTTCTCATTGCTACATTCTAGTGTGGCACAGTGACTCAGTCATTAGCACTGCTGTCTCACGGCACCACGGATCAGGGTTCAATTCCACTGTCAGTTGACTGTCCATGTGGTGTTTGCACACTGTACGTGTGTGTGTGTGTGTGTGTGTGTGTGTGTGTGTCTCCTCCCACAGCCCAAAGATGTGCAGGTTTGGTTCGTTGTGCTAAATTGCTCATAGTGTTCAAGGATGTGGAGGTTAGATGAATTAGCTATGGGAAATATGGGGTTACAGGGATAAGGTGGGCCCAGCTAGGATGCTCTTCAGAGGGTTCCACACTTTAGGAATTCTACATTCAATACAGATTAAGTAAGATGAATAGAAAGGGAGGATCACATTGGGATGATGTTGGAATATTCATTGACGAGGTTGGTCTTTATCATTCAGTGAGGGCACCCTGCCTGAGCTCCAGCCACAATCCCATCCTGCTTTGTTCCTGCAGCTGATACTCCGTTTCATGATGCCATCATCTCTCAATCTCCCCTGTTCCTCCTTATTTCTACATCAAGCTGAACACTTGACTGCAGAGTTGAACAATGGAGTGTGACCATCCACTTTACCACATTGGAAGTAGTTAGGAAATCAGCTTCCCATTCCTCAACTACCTCCTATTAATCCAAGCAACCGATTTTTACCCACTGCCGAGACTTTGGATCTCACTGTCTATCGTATGATGGTGTCATGAGTTATGAAGGGAAATATACTTTCTATCTCCACGCAACAATCTTGGGATTTATCCTGCATTATGAAAGGTTGCTGCAACACCGGACCGTATTGGTTGCCCTTCAGTTTTGGGAATGATATCAACTTAGGGTTGTGAGTCTCTTCCATGGATTTTCGTGTGAATGAACAGGCCGATTCCTGACCCACAGATCAGTCATGGCAGGAGGTCTGATGAAATAATTTTTCTTTCTCTGCTGCCTCTTTGCCTCATTGTTAGGGCACTAGGCTCATAGTGTGATGCACCTGATAGACAATGATCACCACTTTGAACTACTTGTAGCAAACTCCTCCCAGTCATTAATGTTAATGTTTGCACGCCCCAAGGAGAGCCTTCAAAGTTTCTTCAAAACATTTTTCTTGTCCTCCCCGAGATTGCTGGCCATCTGGGAGATGAGAACACGGACGTCGGTATGGATGTACCTTTTGGGCACCTAGCAACACTGTCCATTCCATAGTAATGAATTTTGCAAATGTTTTGCCTGAATGCATGTGAAGCCAACTTCAAGAAGCACACTAGCATTTGTTTCATGGCCCTTCACATTCATCCAGAGAATATGGTAAAGACACTTCTGGTGGAATTTCTCTGGTGCTCTTATCAGTCAGTCATGCACATCCCATTCCTCACTGCAGTACAAAAGTGTTGTGATAAAAAGTGCTTTGTGTATGAGGATTGTGTTTAAAATGGTATTGGAGTGTCAGTGAGGTGATCAGGTTCCTGGCCCTGGGCTTGTCCACTTCTGCCTGAACATAGAACAATATAGCACAGGAACAGGCCCTTCAGCCCTCCAGGTCTGCTTGGACACATTTTACCCTTCCACATTAAAACCGTCTTCACTTACAGGATTTGTATCCCTCTATTCCCTTCCTGCTCCTGTAATTGTCAAGGTGCTTCTTGAATGCTGCTATTGTGTCTGCTTCAACCATCTACTCTGGCAGTGTGCTCCAAGGACTCACCATGCTTTGTATTAAAAACTTGCCTCAAACATCTGGTTTAAACTCCCCTCCTAAGCACTTTGAACCTGTGTCCCCTGGTAATTGACCTTCCACCCTGGGGAAGGCTTCATTCTTTCCACTCTGTCCTTGCTTCCTGCTTTTTTTGTTCCTTTATTTTTCTTTTTACTTTTGCTATTTTTCTGTTTTTCTCTTAGCCTTTCTCAGCATCGTCGCAAGGTGAGAACAGGCCCAGCCTCCCAAGCATGTGTGGCAGCGGCGGTAATATAGTTAACACCTCCCGGCAATCAAAGGCTGCAACGGCTGCAGCATAAGTGATTGGTTGAACGTGTCCCAGGAGCAGGCTGACTACAACTCCAGGCTATAGTAGGCCCAGAGAAATGAAATTTTTAAGATCTGAACATTTTTCATTTTCATTTGGCTTGCTTCTTCTTAAATTCGGATTTGGTATTTTGTATTCTAGGGCACTGTAGAATGGCAACTAGTACACTTTTCACTGTAATTCTGTACTCCTGTACTTGAGTACATGTGACAATAAAATCTAATTGTAATTGTAAATCTAGGTGCAGATGCCTTTGCTGTCAAATGCTCACTTTCATCGTGATAGTCTTTGCCAAAGAGATGGAAAATGCTCAATATGTTCTGGAGTTTCGCCTTCAACGTAGATAGGAGGCAGACTATATGATTGATCATTGTTGTTTGATACATGATTTTTGTTCTGGAAACATTTCAGGAAAGACCAATTTTCTTTTATGCTGGGTTTAACAAATGAAGAATGGCTTACAAATCTAGTGCACAGTGAGCAATGACACTTTAGTCTTCTATAAATTGGAGGTGATACATGGCTATGGTGGACAGTGTAGGTACACACATCTGCGGTTAAAGAACTTGCTATCTGGGTGGGATTTAATACTTACACACGATGGAAGTTGATCTTTGATGTGGTGAAACAGCACTGTCAGGTTCATTGTAAGTAGTCACGCAGTCTTGCTTGGCGGCAGTCCTGATTTTGAAGGTTCCCACTCAAGGCTGTTGTAGACAAGCCATTGTAAAGCATTTGCAGGATTGAGGCGTGGGGACTTGGATATTCAAATCAATTAATCAATTAATTGATCAATCTCTGGATCTTGATCCACAGAGCCTTGTGATTTATTAAATCAGATGCTTTGCTTATACCCATGATTGCAATCAGAGGTTCTTGTTGTTCTCAATACCCTTGTTGGACTTTTCCAGAAACAGAGCAGATCAGAGGTTTATCTAAAGACACGCTGTGTATCTGGAAGGATTTCCTCAGCCACAGAAAAGAGGTGGTTCAGGATGTCAAGGATTTTCCCTGCTACATTAAACAGAAAAATACCTCTAGTTCCCAAAGCAGCATTTATTTCCCTTCAAATTGCCACAAGTTACAAGCCTTGTATTGGGGAGAGTGCAGGGAAGTGGAGTTGAAATGCCCATCAGCCATGATTAAATGGCAGAGTGGACTCGATGGGCCGAATGACTTCACTTCCACTCCTATGTCTTATGGTCTTATGTCTGAAATTGGAGAGAAGAAGGGGTGGTATATGACCTTTCAAATTCTGTAGTATGGGACTGCATGGAGTAATGATGTGCACATAAGCTCGGGAGCTTTGAAGACCTCACCTAGAATATCACCCAGGCTGCAGGATTTGCTGGTTATTAAGTGTTTGATTGCTTGTCACAGTTCTGTCATCGGTGCTGGTCCACTACCAGCTGTCACTGTGGGTTCACAGCTGAATATTTTTGGAAATGTTCTTCCCAGTGTTGATAAATGGAATTGCCGTCCTTCTAAAGAGAGGCAGCATCATTTGAGCAAACCATTCAACCCTGGTTTGTAGATGGTACTGGGCTTGTCCTGATGGTCAGCACAGAATTAGAACTCGTAGGCTTTCTCTTCTCAACACTAGCCTTTTGACCTCAGAATTCCAAAAGCAGCTCACAACCAATCTGGAAAATCCCCACGCACCCAGCTCAACTCCAGAGTCATGGGATCAACTGAAGCCACCTGTGTCCAAACCATCAGGCTTAAGGACCATTGACACTAGGAATCTTGCGGAAAGATATGGCCTTCTGGAACTCAAATGAGCAGGCTTCATAGCCCAACAGAAGAATCTGAGGATGTGATTGAGGAAAGCAGCACTCCAACAAAACAAGGCTGACATCTGAAGACAAATCCAGAAGATAAAAGACTACCTGCGTACAAATGCACTGGAGCAGCCTGGAATGTCTTATAGAGTCAAGTTGCCTTCTGTTCATGTAGTGATGAAGACTATCAATTCATACACATGTAAAGATTGGTTAGTACAGCAACTTTTTCATTAATTCATTGTGATTCACAGGGCTATACAATTAATTAAGTATTTTGGAAGTGTAGCCACTGGATTGCTGAAGGTGTTGCACAGTAAGATCCCACAAACAATATTGTGCTGAGTGACCAGATAGTTTGGTCTGGGTGATATTGGTGAATGGATTAATGTCTGACCTTAGCTCCATACCAACATGGTTGACCCTTCACTGCCCAATGGAGGTCTCAGAAAGCCACCTTTGCAACGCAGTGTGAGATCATAAGATCATGCAAGTTAGTGGTGGGCCACCTGGCTTCTCAATCTTGCTCTGCTATTCAATACGTTCATGTGTGATTTTTTTGCTCCACTTTCTACCCCAACCCGGTAACCCTTGGCTCAGAGAGTGGCCAATCAAATGTCTATATTACACGAACATGAATATTTTAATGACTAGCCCATAGCTGTCTGAGGGAGCGAATTCCAGCATAAGGACCTTCTGACGAAAACAATCCTTCACGTTTCCAACTTAAATGGGAGACCCCAAAATATCAATTGTGCCCCCCCGCCAGCACTAGATTCTACGTCAAGGGGAAACATCCTCTCAGCACCTGCTGTTTAAGGTCCTTATTTGTTTCAATCAGATCATATCCCATCCTTCTAAACTCCAATGAATATTGGTCTAAGCTGCACAAATCTTTTTGATAATATTCAACGTAGTACACCTTCTCGGAACTGTATTGGAAATGTAGCCCTCACTAAGGAGACCAAAACTGTACACAAAACTCTAGGCGGCTTGTCACATAATCTTTGGGTTTTTTAACTTAAAAATAACCAGCAACAAAGCTTTTGCCTTAAACAGGAGAAATATTAACTTATAGTAAAACATCTGTTGTAGGTGAAAGTGATAAGGCTATTAAGTACAAATACAGATACACAGACTAAGAGTTGGTAAGGCTAAAAGATGCTCGTAAAAACAAAAGTAAGATCAGCTTCTAAGATAGTCTCAAGTTATTTTTTGAAGTTTCTGTCTCCAAAAGGAAGGGACTGAAAGTTGAAGTTCAATTGGACAGCTGTGATGACTTTTATTGAATTTTGCCTGTACAGGTGGATATAGCAGGTCATCAGGGATTCAGGGAGAGTGTATTCCGTGTTCTTCCCTACTTCTGTGGTTACAGCACTTACTGATTGCCTGGACTTTTCAGCAGAACAGGAAGCGACTTGTGTATGCTTTCCTCCTTGTGCTTGCTTTAGCCAAAAATGGCCTTTGATGTCTTTCCAAATGGGTGCTATATTAATTCCAAAGGAGCCATTCTTCCATTGGCAGAAATATTAATTACATTGAATTAGCTTTGTTATCACATGTACTCAGATAAGTACAGTGAAAAGTTTGCAAGCTGCAACATTAGGGCGCCAACTCAGGTACAAAGGTACCGAGGTACTTAAGAGCAATATTTTAGGGAAGAAAACCCCTAGAAAAATAAAGAAATAAAAAGTTCAGAATAATAAAATATGAGGCTGGATGAACACAGCAGGCCAAGCAGCATCTCAGGAGCACAAAAGCTGACGTTTCAGGCCTAGACCCTTCATCAGAGAGGGGGATGGGGTGAGGGTTCTGGAATAAATAGGGAGAGAGGGGGAGGCCGACCGAAGATGGAGAGAAAAGAAGATAGGTGGGGAGGTAGGGAGGGGATAGGTCAGTCCAGGGAAGACGGACAGGTCAAGGAGGTGGGATGAGGTTAGTTGGTAGGAGATGGGTGTATGGCTTGGGGTGGGAGGAAGGGATGGGTGAGAGGAAGAACAGGTTAGGGAGGCAGAGACAGGTTGGACTGGTTTTGGGATGCAGTGGGTGGAGGGGAAGAGCTGGGCCAGTTGTGTGGTGCAGTGGGGGGAGGGGACGAACTGGGCTGGTTTAGGGATGCGGTGGGGGAAGGGGAGATTTTGAAGCTCGTGAAGTCCACATTGATACTATTAGGCTGCAGGGTTCCCAAGCGGAATATGAGTTGCTGTTCCTGCAACCTTCGGGTGGCATCATTGTGGCACTGCAGGAGGCCCATGATGGACATGTCATCTAAAGAATGGGAGGGGGAGTGGGAATGGTTTGTGACTGGGTGGTGCAGTTGTTTGTTGCGAACTGAACGGAGGTGTTCTGCAAAGCGGTCCCTAAGCCTCCGCTTGGTTTCCCCAATGTAGAGGAAGCCACACCGGGTACAGTGGATGCAGTATACCACATTGGCAGATGTGCGGGTGAACCTCTGCTTAATGTGGAATGTCATCTTGGGGCCTGGGATAGGTGTGAGGGAGGAGGTGTGGGGGCAAGTGTAGCATTTCCTGCGGTTGCAGGGGAAGGTGCCGGGTCAGAATAACAGTCTTTCCAACCCAGTTCGAGCTGGCACCTCGCCTCCTGTAACTGCAGCGCAGACCTTCACCGCCTTGCTGTTGCCTGGGCCAAACACCACTAGAGGAGTTACCACATTTTAGGTGTCACCTCTTCATCGCTGGGCCCATCTCATGGCGCTGCTGTACCTATACTTGCCCTGCAACCAAGAGCTCCAGCTCTGCTGCTGTTGCTGCCTCATGTTAAACTGAAGTCCCCACTCTAGGCCAGTTACATTGTGGTCCTTCTCTCTTTCCCGTTATTCCAGAACCTTTAAATTCCTATACTTTTAGAAGGGCATATTGCATTGTTCAAGGGTTATAAACATCTCTGTGATTGATGCTGAGATGATAATGCTCTTTTGGCTTCAAACCAACCCATGTTCTTGTCTGCCATTTTAAAAGCTTTTTTGAAGAGTTTTAAATCTTAAACTGTAGATTTTAAAGAGAAACATTCTCTTAACAGTTTCTTTTTAAAAAATCTACAAATATCAGAACTACACGGTCATAATATTGACAAAGGATTTTATGTACCAACCCAGGGGGCTGGGATTGTAAGTTAGTGCAAAATATGTTATTTCAGCATTGGGAACTGTAAGCTACAAGGTGTACTGATTATAATGAGATCAGCTAGGACCTCATTAGACTATGAGTTCCCTGATTGGAGCTGTTAACCTGGTCCAATTAGGGAGCCCTTGCTGACAGATATAAGCAGGACCGTCAGACACGCTCACACCCTGACAACTGGTTTTGGGGAGCTGGATCAATGTCAAGGACTCTGCACGTGTAAATAAAGGGTGACTTGGCAACAGGATGACGGCCTCTGGCGTTATTTCAGTGGTGACGAGAATGAAGCAAGTTCCGAATAAACTGTCATAAAGGCATCTTTGAGTTGGGGTAAGCATTTTTGGCATCATGCCATTATTGAGAAAGCTTGACTCATTTGATCCTACCATTGAAGACTGGGCCAAGTTTTTGAAAAGAATCTTATTATTTTCAGCAGATGACATTGGTGCAGATGAAAAGCAATGAGTAATTCTGTCAGCTTGTGGACCCACTGCTTTTTTAGTTATTAGAAGCCTAAGTTTCCCTGAGGCACCAGATACTAAAACCTTTTAAAAGTTGACAGATTTAGTTAAGGAATATTACGAACCAAACCTCCTTTAATTCTGATACACTATTGGTTTTACTCAGCAATTCAAGAGCCAGGGGGATCCGTTTCAGGACTTTTGATGAGGTTAGGACAGCTAGCAGAGGCATTTGACTTTGGTTTAACTCTTAATGAGATACTGAGAGACCATTTGGTGTGTAGGATTAATGATGTAACTATGCAAAAGCACCTACTAGCTGAAGCCCAACTGGACTTCAAAGAGGGACTCTAACTGGCTTTATTGTTAGAAAGTGCAGCAAGTGGAGCATGAGAACGACAGGGCCTCCCAATGGAAGTGGATACTCTTGCCATGCCGACTGAGCTTGGGGAATGCCACTTGAACAAAGACAATTGTATAGCCTTACTCAGGACATAACTTGAACAGAGGGACTCTAAGTCAGCCCCCAGAAAAACTCCAAAACAAAGTCAAGCGTTGGCCAAATGGCTAACTTTTCCTTCAAAATCTGAGCTGGCAAACCATTGTAGTTGCTTCCAGTATGCAGGCTCAAGACAGCAAAAGAGTCCCATTGGGCCTGAATTGAACTTGTAGGATGGTATCCAGGAGCGTGCACACTCTAGAAAGTTCACCTGCATCTGGTTTGGAACAGTTAAATCGCTTAGCAACATCCCAATCAGCCAATCAAAATAAATGTCTGGTTAAATGGTCACCCCATTCTAATGGAGGTCAATGCTGGTGCATCTGTTTCAGGGAGCGCAGAACAAGTCTTTACAAAATTTGCTGTGGACTCCAGTTCTTAAGTTTGCCCAAGATGTTGGCTAGACTGAGAACCTGTACTGGGAAACTTTTACAGATTAAGGATACAACTTTGGTTACAGTCTGTTACAAGAAGCAGCTGGTTCAGTTAATGCTGATTGTAGTAAAAGGCTCAGGCCCAAGCATGATGGTGGTGAAACCCCAGCTGAATTGATACATTGAGCAACTTGCCAAGGGGAGGCCTTCAGCAGAAATTCTAACTCATCTTAAGCTCCTAGAAAGACAAGGGCAGAAGGTTTGTGGGAGCACTATTATCATCTTCAAATTCTTCTCCATGTCACACGCCACCCTGACTTGGATGTAATAGTTATTTCTTCATCGTCACTGAGTCAAGAACCTGGAACTTTCTCCCTATAGCGTTACAGGTATACTTACACCAAATGGAGTACAGCATTTCAGGTGGCTGCTCACTGCCACCTATGGACAATGACAGAGAATGAATGAGCCTAGTTTTAGAAGGTAACCTGAATCTCGTTAAACACCAGACCGGTGACGCTAGATGTTATAAGGGGCCGCGGCAGTAAGGAACCTGTCCTCACATAATTCTGAAACTCCCCAATGTAGGAAGAAACAAATCAGTAAGCCCAGCTGAATGGCACAAAGATGAAATTGTGGAGAAGAAGGAAGTCCCATTTTGGTGGTTACACATAATGTAAGCATTAAGCTTGAATTTGATTTTAATGAGGGCAGGTTAATGACAAAACCAGATACAGATTTTTTTCAGGAACAAAATCTCAAACCTTTGACTAACTAAAGGCATAATTTTAAATAGAAGGGGAAATGTTGATGACTCCATGAATTTTTGAAAGTTTTACTCACTTGAAGGTTTTGTTTTTATAATTCTTTTAATGCAGGCTCGTTAAGTTCTCCAAGTTGAGCAATTGTTGTCAGGTGTATGTGGGGGAAAAGCTGTTTTTCAAATAAGCAAAGGCTTCAAGCTTGAAACAGATTGCATCTAGGTTTGACGATTGCCTTTTGTTCTCATTCACGGTCCTTATTCCAGTTAAGACTCCTCTAAATGAGCAACAGCTAATGAATGTACCTGGCTTGAAATTCACCTCAGCATTAGCCTTGCCTTCATTTTGTTAAACAGGGATGATGTATTTTTATTTACTCCGATACGTTCATAAAACTTATTGAAAAGAGAGCTTTTTATAGAACAGTATCAAATGGACAAATTAGCTGGACGAAACAGCTTCTAACAAAAAGCCCGTTGAATTCATGTATGATTTCAGTATAGACAGAGACAAACGTGTCAATATTTTTCTCAAAAGTTACTAAGTGTAATTAGCCCTCTCATACGAACAGTCCCTCACAATTCCAGTGGAAAAGGTATAAAATGACAATGCCTGCCAAGACTTTCTGACCCCTTGAAGATGAGATTTTAAATAAAGACATTTAGGACAAATAAAGATATTCAGGAGGCTAGTCACAGCTGGGATGTTGATTTGATAGCAAATATTCCCCCATTGTGTATCAATCATATCTGTCCTCAATCCATTCAGTGGATAATGGGATATATTGATACTGTCGTCACATGATTAAAATTGGCCTGTATAAAAACATCTTATTAATTCAGAAGGGCATCTCAGCAAGTCGGTGTGGTATGAAAAAGCTTACAGGGAGGCCATCTAACATAAGGGAGGACCTGACCTGAAATGTTATCCGTTTGTGTCTTGTTCTTTATAGACAAGGGGTTTAAATACTCCAGCAAATTACATCTTTCTGTGGTCAGCCAAGAATTGAGAAAAGGAAGGAACAATCTCACAGCTCTCCCTGTTTTATTAATTGTAGCCTGGAGTATTTCTACGTGTATTATAAAGTGCTTTCTTTCTCCTTGTATCTTGCCAAAAGTTATAAAAGTGCAACGTATGTTTTTGATTAACTTAAATTCTGTGTAAATAGTAATTGCTGTATCAATGTGAAGTTCAGACACCGTTGGTAAGTGTGTGGACTGTAAAACCTGATGGTAAGAGGATGCAGCATTGTTCATACAAGAAGAGATTCTGTCTGCAAAGGTGTATGGCCCTGGGAGTCCAGGTCTGAGTGAACAGACTGTCAGAATAGATGTGACAAAGAACTGAAGGACTATGGAGGCAACGTGCCACCAGGTGGCACTCAACCCCAGCCAACTGGGACAGTCTTTAAACTACACCCACATATGTACGAAGAGGTAGCTCAAGGTAGAGGGTAAAAGTTGGAAGGTAGAAGCCATCTTTGCACAATCTTAGAGACAAAATCAGATAGTGAGTTTTGAGAAGGATTGTAGCTCAGGTTGAGGTTCTGGATGTAAGTTTGCTTGCTGAGCTGGAAGGTTAGTTTTCAGACGTTTCGTCACCATTCTAGGTAACATCATCAGTGAGCCTCCAGTGAAGCGCTGGTGTTATGTCCCGCTTTCTATTTATCTGGTTAGGTTTCCTTGGGTCGGTGATGTAATTTCCTGCATTGGTGATGTCATTTCCTGTTCTTTTTCTCAGGGGATGGTAGATTGATTTGGAGCCAATGTGTTTGTTGGAGGAGTTCCGGTTGGAATGCCATGCTTCTAGGAATTCTCGTGCGTGTCTCTGTTTGGCTTGTCCCAGGATGGATGTGTTGTCCCAATCAAAGTGGTGTCCTCCTCATCTGTATGTATTTTTTGATATGAACATCAACTAGCCACAAAAAGACATGGCCCACTATCACTAGTATCCTTACATACAGATGAGGAAGGACACCACTTTGATTGGGACAACACATCCATCCTAGGACAAGCCAAACAGAGACCCGCACGAGAATTCCTAGAAGCATGGTATTCCAACTGGAACTCCATCAACAAACACATTGATGTGGAGCCCATATACCACCCTCTGAGAAAAAGAACAGGTAATGACATCACCAACACAGGAAATGACATCACCAACCCAAGGAAACCTAAACAGATAAATAGAAAGTGGGACATAACACCAGCGCTTCACTGGAGGCTCACTGATGATGTTACCTAGAATGGTGAAGAAACGTCTGAAAACTAACCTTCCAGCTCAGCAAGCAAACTCACATCCACAAATTCAGATGTCAAAAAAGAAAGGACAAGCTAGTTTTGAGAAGGTTTGTAGCTCAGGTTGAAGTTCTGAATGTAAGTTTGCTCACTGAGCTGGAAGGTTCATTTTCAGACGTTTCATCAATCATTCTAGGTAACATCATCAGTGAGCCTCTGGTGAAGCGCTGGTGGTATGTCCCGCTTACTATTTATCTGTTATCTTTTCTATTATCACAAACCCAAACAGACAAACAAAACATGCCCAGAAACCATAACCACTCCCCTGTACATCAAAGACATTTCAGAAATGACTGCCAGACTATTAAGACCTCTTGGCATCATGGTAGCCCACAAACACACCAACACACTAAAACAGCAGCTAATGAACTTAAAAGACCCGAAACAGACAACAAGCAAAACGAACATCATTTACAAAATACCTTGCAAGAACTGCGACAAACACTACATTGGACAAACAGGCAGAAAGCTAGCCACCAGGATACATGAGCATCAACTAGCCACAAAAAGACATGACCCACTATCACTAATATCCTTACATACAAATGAGGAAGGACACCACTTTGATTGGGACAACACATCCATCCTAGTACAAGCCAAACAGAGACATGCACAAGAATTCCTAGAAGCATGGAATTCCAACCGGAGCTCTATCAACGAATACATTGATTTGGAGCCCATTTACCACCCTCTGAGAAAAAGAACAGGAGATGACATCACCAACCCGAGGAAACCGAAACAGATAAATAGAAAGCAGGACATAACACCAGCGCTTCACCGGAGGCTCAGTGATGATGTTACCTAGAATGGTGACGGAACATCTGAAAACTAACCTTCCAGCTCAGTGAGCAAGCTTACATCCAGAAGAAATGACAATTTGGGGGACGGCAGAGTGGTATAGTGGCTCACACCACCAGGGACCCAGGTTCAGTTCCATCCTTGGGTAAATGTCTGTGCGGAGTTTGCACGTTCTCCCCATGTCTGTGTGACTCCAGTTTCTTCCCACTGTCCAAACCTGTGCAAGTTAGGTGGACTGGCCAAGCCAAATTGCCCATGATGTCCAGAGATGTGCAGGTAGTTTAGCCGTGGGAGATGCAGGGTCACATGGATAGGATACAGGGCCTCGGCCTGGGTAGGATGCTGTTTGGAGAGTCAGTGTGGACTTCATTGGCCAAATGGCTTGTTTCCACACTCGAGGGATTCTGCTAGCAATAAGCTGGAGTCCTAGGCCCCCAAGGGTTATACTTGTACAGCAGCTTCATTGCTGCCTTTTGTTTAGTGTATTTTACCATGTGTTTAATAAAGTCTGCTTAATTCACAAAAATCTGTTGTTCACACACATCAGGCCAGGCCCAGCGAAGAAGTCCACTGTCGTTAAATGAAGAATTAGGAGCTAATTACAAACCATCGCGAACAAGTGGAGAAGATTTCCTTTTGGCATTAGCTGTCAGCCACTTTGTAAACAGAGTGTGTGCTTTCCTGCAGTCGCTATTTCTGGTAAAATGTAAGTGTTCATTTGGGATAACAAGGTGTAGAGCTAGATGAACACAGCAGGCCAAGCAGAATCTTAGGATCAGGAATACTGACGTTTCAGGCCTGGAGCCTTCATCAATTTTCTGCATCAGAAAACTGATCGAGTCTAGGCCCCAAACGTCAGCTTTCCTGATCCTAAGATTCTGCTTGGCCTGCTGTGTTCATCTAGCTCTACACCTTGTTATCTCGGATTCTCCAGCATCTGCAGTTCCTATTATCTCTGGTGTTTTTTTGGAGTGTGTTTAAGTATTTACTTTGAAAATGCAGCATAAGGAAGATGTTGTTATTGGCACATAGTAACCTTGGCAAACTTTCTTGAGATGATGTACAATAGTTAGGAAACACAAGACAGCTGTCTAAGTGTATGATAAACATAATTCTGGATAACACCACATAATTCCCACATTTCTGTCCTCACTTTAGGGCTTAGGTGTGTGATAGGCTACAACACTGCAGTCATTGATGGCGGTTTCACATTGAATATAGTTGGTTTCCAAACAGTTAACCTGGATGTAATTCCAGGCTATTGTAGCTTCCTCATTACTAAGAATGCTGTGACACAGTGGTAATGTCCCTTCCTCTGAGCCAGACAGACTGGATTCAAGTCCCAGCTGCCCCAGAGGTTTGTCATAACATGTCTGAACAGGTTGATTGAAATGACTATAATTCAGGCTGGTATTTTAGACTTTGGGCAAGGATTTGAAACATCAGCAAAACAAGGAAATAAAATGGTGGGCTGAGAATAGTGCAGAACTTGCAGCTGCTGCTGAGATGGGGGCTTTCTTGTAGATTTCCTATGTTTATTATATTTCAAAAGCATGACTTTTTTTTCAATGATTAAGTTTTGCAACTTTTATAGCCCAAAATGAAAGTTTAAAGATCATGACAACGTATGAAAGACATTTGGATAAGTACATGAATAGAAAAGATTGGGAGGGATACGGGCCAAGTGCAGGCAGACATTATTTAAGCCACTTTTAGAATATTGCATTCAATTTTGGTCTCTCTCCTATAGGAATAATGTTGTTAAACTTGAAAGGGTGCACAAAAGATTTACAAGGGTGTTGCTAAGGTTGGACGGCTTGAGCTATTGGGCAAGGCTGAATAGGTTGGGGCTATTTTATCTGGAGCGTTGGAGGCTGAGAGGTGACCTTTATGAGGTTTATAAAATCTTGAGGGGCATGGTTAGGGTGAATGGCCATGGTCTTTTTCCCAGGGTAGCGGAATCCAAAACTAGAGGATGTAGGTTTAGGGTGAGAGAGGAAAGATATAGCATATTATATATTGTGAATAGCTGGGGTCCCAGCACCAATCCCTGTGGCACCCCACTAGTTATTGCCTGCCAATTTGAAAAAGGATCCATTAATTCCAATGCTGTTTCGTCTCTGCCAACCAGTTACCTATCCACCTCAATATATTTCCCCCAATCCCATGCGCTTTAATCTTGCTCAATAATCTCTTAATGAGAATTTGTCAAAAACTTTCTGAAACTCCAAATATACCACATCAATTGGCTTCTCCTTGTCAATTTTGCTAGTTTTGTCTTCATTGAATACCAACAGATTTGTCAAGTATGATTTCCTCTTCATAAATTCATGCTGACTGTCTCTGATCATGCTTTCTAAAATAACAAAGTGTGAAGCTGGATGAACACAGCAGGCCAAGGAGCATCTTAGGAGCACAAAAACTGACGTTTCGGACCTAGACCCTTCACCAGAGAGGGGGATGGGGAGAGGTTGAGGTGGTTAATGTCTCGACGGCAGTTGGAGATGAAGAGGTCGAGGGATGGTAGGACGCCTGGGGGTGGTGTCCAGGAGGAGGACTTGTGTTGGAGGCGGGTGAAGGGGTCAGTAGAGGGAAGGTTTGGCTCCCAGTTGAGAGTCTCTGAAGTTGGTCCGGAAGGAGGCCTGCTTGGCCTGCTGTGTTCATCCAGCTTCACACTTTGTTATCTTGGATTCTCCAGCATCTGCAGTTCCCATTATCACTGATACAATTTTAACCTCACTGCGAAGCCTCTCCCAGGGATGCCTAACCTGAAGAAGTTACCCTCCTCCCTCCTGCACCTCCCCTCCTCCCACCTGCACCTCCCCTCCTCCCACCTCAAGCTGCACCTTCATTTCCTACCTACTAACCTCATCCTGCCTCGACCTGTCCATCCTCCCCGGACTGACCTATCCCCTCCCCACCTATACACACCTCTCCACCTGTCTTCTCCTCTATCCATCTTTGGTCTGCCTCCCCCTCTCTCCCTATTTATTCCAGAACCCTCTCCCCATCCCCCTCTCTGATGAAGGGTCTAGTCCCGAAATGCCAGCTTTTGTGCTCCTGAGATGCTGCTTGGCCTGCTGTGTTCATCCAGCTCCACACTTTTTTATCCTACATCATCATAGTTTCCTTTTAAGATTCAGCTTCCTGGTCTCCGCTATTCCTGACAGGTTGAGAACACTTTTTCATTTGAGATTGAATACCATCCCTTTGTTATTGCTCCATTCTCCATTGCAGCCCTGTGCAGCAGCCGTCCAGGCATTCTCACTGGAAAAGGAGTGAGAAAGAGAGAAATACCTTCCCTACACTAATTACAAACTCTGGGCAATGTCCTGTGGTCTCTGTTCAGAAACATAGCTTGAGATGTGTCCCATTATATCCTTATGTAGCCCAATGTCAGATGGAGGCAGCAGTTATAATGCATGATATGACATTGCTGGCACTTCGAATACTGGGGTTCATCTGTCCTTCTGAAGTCCAACATCCCTCCATAAAGGGACTCACATCCCCATAACACATACTCCTCCCACACTGCTCCTGGCAGGAGACCTGGGTTGAGGGTTGTGGAATGGCAGGTGTGAAAACCACATTCAGTGACACTGCCCTAAAGTTAAAGGCATTTTCACTTTCTGTTTTCATGTTAAATAAACATCTCACACACATTCCAAAACAGATGTTTTGTTGTAGATTGGGTAACAAGCAAACGTTTAGTGTCAGCAATATTGGAAACATCAGCTACTAATCCATTGAGTTTACACCCAGCTCTGTTAGGAATATGTATACTGACAAGTGCATGATTGGGTATTAGAACTGTTTGGGAGTAACAGGACCTATCAATTGTTCAGTAGCTTTCTAAGGCCTTACCCAAGCAGCAATATCTGAACCTGTGACTTTATTATCAATTGCTACCCAACAGTGGACAGGGGAGCAGCTGGGATGATGTCAATATCCATTCTCATTTCATTTCTACTGAGGGTGATCAGTAACAGAAATTCTTGTCCCAGTCCATCCTCTAATCTGCATAGCCTCTAGCCCAGACACTGATGTTGATAGCACAATAACACCAATGTCTACTGTAATTTGACCGTTGCAACATGGACTGAGAATTGATAACAAGCACCAATCAGTTGGAGTGCTCTAGTGTTCCGTCCTGTTTAATCAGCAATTTCTGCAGGATGGGGAACCTCCTATTTACTCTGATCTCTTGGAACAAATAAAAATGCACAGAATACACGATAAAGAAAGTCAGAGAATGAATTGACCTACCACACTTGCTGTTACTTGGCGACACATGAGCATGGCCAGTGGGTTAAACTGTTGCACGACTTCTTGTCACCATTGCCAGCATGCTGCAGTTTCTTGTTAAGTGCGACGGAGATGCTGATTGTGGCTGGCAATGATGTGAAGAAACATCTTGTGACATTTCACAATGAGGAGGAAGGCAGTGTGTTGAAATCATACAGAACTGCAATGTATCGAAAGGGGAATTGATTTCTGGCAAACTAAACCAGGGTTGCCGGGGGAAAACAGAGGGGCAATAGTTTGTGTGTCAGTAGCCAATCAGGGATCTAGATAAAAATGTGCTGTTGCATTACATGCACTTTTTTTTTGGTTTTACAGTTGCGGGTCAAATTGAAGGTTGAAATTGGACATGAATGTATGGGCACATATCTGGTTTGCACCAGTCATCCCTAACGCTAGCCCTAGTGAAATCACCCAAAATGAATATGGAGCGTGGTCTAAAACTGTCAGTGAATACAATAAAACCTGCATTATGCTATTACCCAATTACAATTTTCACTGTAGCGTGGAACAATGAGGTTTATGCTGTTGTGAGTAAACATTTTCACGCTTTATTAGAGATATCTGTTTATAAAACATGGTGAGAGAGGACATTCTGCTGAACGTCACAGACTCAGGCCTCAGATCCGAGTGATCTGATGTCACTAGTGATGTTCCCTGTATTTTCTCTGATTGCTGTGCTGATCCCTGAGGTCTGTGCATGGCAGCAGCATCTGGAATCTGAAATCCCAAACAGTAGCCAAGAGGGACGTTATTCTGAGGGTAAAGGCCTACTAATCCCCTTCTCAACACTGAGAACTTAAGAACAGTAGAAATGAGAGCTTGACTGGCCATTCAGCCCCTCACGCCTCTGTGTCATTCAGGAAGATCATGGCTGATCAAAGTGAGGCCCATTTCTGTTTTCTACCTTCCCGTTATCATCCTTGACTCGCTGGTCAATCAAAAAGCTGTACTGGTTTCTACAAGTTTCAAATCAATAACTCTTCATTTTGTTGAATTGTGTGTGTTTCCTTAAGCTGTTGTGAGCCAGCTATGTAATGAAATATGGAGCAGTCATAGAGTCATTGAGATGTATAGTGCAGAAACAGTCTCTTCAGTCCAACACATCCCTGCCAATCAGATACCCTAAATGAATCTAGTCTCATTTGTCCCTGCGAGACAGAAAGTTGTTCCACCGTTGTATCTATGAGTAACTTGGTCATTGACCTGTAAGGCTGTTCATTGAGGTGAGTAGTTTCCAGTGACACCAGTGGATTAGTGACCATGGATTCCAACACAATTGGTTGGAAGGTGTTGCACAGCCTCAGTAGCATTGGTCTCTTACCATTATTCTGAACTACTGTAACACCACGAGTATGAGGCAACATTTAGCCTTCCCAACATGAAATGGGGACCCTTGAATGAGTGATATTCTGAAAGTTCCTGAAAACATCTCTCTATGTTCAAAACAAAACAAAACAAACACAAAAAATTCTGGAGAAACTCAACAGGCCTGGCCACCCAGCAAAATCTCTCTCAATGTTTGATCCCTTCCTTAATGAAGCTCCCCCATTTTGATCAGTCACAAGCCTGGGTCTCCCATAAGTTGGAGAGCATGATTGATCTCTTCAGGAAAACTTGGTGTACCTCTTTAAAGCATTTTTGCTGTTCTCCAGGTGCCTCCTGCCACAACCAAATTGCGAGTGGAACAGTTGTGCCAGGAGTCTGTTGGCAAGTGTAAGAATGAAATGACCAGTCTTGTAGGTTTTGAGAGATTAACACTGGGTGTGTGATTGTGATAAGTGCTTAGTAACTTCACTTTTTCATGAATGGAAACCATTTGCAGAGAAGGTGAAGAGTGAACCAGCTCTTAGGCTCCTGTAAATCTTGTTTAAAATGCAGCCCTTTGGAAAATGCACACAATATGACTCATCATCCCGTCACCCTGACACCGAACCAAACAACATAACAACACTGGAACGGGAGTGGGCCAAATACCCCTCAACACCCGTTTCACATTCAGTGAGATCATGGCTGATTGATGGCTCCCAGTTGCTCAATGGAGTAATATTCTCGTACAAAGAGATACTATTTTATGGCACCAGTAAACATATTATAAGCATCTGTAGATAATATAAATGTATTAAATCATGATCGTGAGGTGTGTGCAATAACTATGCAAACTGCTGGAATTGTGGGATCTTACTGCAGAGGAAGAGGTCATTCAGCTTCTTGTACATGTGTCAGCTCCTTATAAAAGCAATTCTAATTAGTACCAATCCATTGTTTCTTCTCATGGTAATGATTTTATTTTGTTTCTAAGTATGTATTAACTTGCTCCTCAAAAGTTTTGATTGAATCTACTTCATTGAACTTGCAGACTATGTATCTCAAGGTGTAACAAGCTACTGCATTAAAAATATTTCTTCATCTTCTGAGTCTTTTCTCAATTATTATAAACCTGCACCCTCTGGTTTTTGACCCTTCTGTAAAGCAAGACATTTTCTGCCATTTAGTTTACAATGCTTCTTCTCACTATTCCTCTCCAAAGGTATCACTTCACATGTCTCTGGATGATGTTTAATCTGCTCTGTACCTGCCCTCTCCATTACTTTAGATGATGTCCTAATCTGCTACTATCATCCTCCCTGCATAGTACATTTCTAGGTTTTATGTCGTAGAATCATATACTGTCAGATTATAATATAGAAGGCTCCCATTCCTTCATGCTATTGAAAGACACTGCATATTTACTTCCCTCAAATATCTAACTAATTTCTTTGTCAAAATATTCATGATCTCTGTTTCCAGCATCTTCGTAGTCATGATCCAAGTCATATTCCAATGATGTCTCTTTCCCAAAATCTTAAATCTACATTTCTTAGCCATTGTACAATTCACTAATGTCAACAACATTTCTTAGTCTACCTTGTCAACCCCCTCGCCCCTCCTCCCAACATCTCTTTTGGTCCCAAGAGAACAACATCAGAATTGCCAATCTGCTTGAAAATTAAAATCCTTAAAACCACTCTAGTAAGACTCCTCTGCACTTAAAGTCATGGAGTCAAACAGATGTACAGCACGGAAACAGACTTTTCGGCTCAACTGATTCATGTCGACCAGATATCCTAAATTAATGTAGTCCCATTTGCAAGCATTTGGCCCACATCCCTCTAAACTCTTCCTATTCCTATACCTATCCACCTGCCTTTTAAATGTTGTAATTGTACTTGTCTCCACCACTTCCTCTGGCTATTCATTCCATACATATACCACCCTCTGCATGAAAAAGTTGCCCTTTAGGTCTTTTTAAAATCTTTCCTCTCTCACATTAAACCATGCTTTCTAGTTTTGGACTCTCCCACCCTGGGGAAAATGCCTTGTCTATTATCCTATCCATGCCCCTCATGATCTTATAAACCTCTATAAGATCATCCCTCAGCCTCTGACACTGCAGAGAAAATAACTCCAGTGGTTAGAACTCCTGCCTCACAGTGCCAGGGACCTGGGTTCAATTCCACCCTTGGGCAACTGTCTGTGTGGAATTTGCACATTCTCCATGTGTCTGTGTGGGTTTCCTCCAGGTTCTCCGGTTTCCTCCCCCAGTCCAAAGATGTGCAGGTTAGGTGGATTGACCATGCTAAATTGTCCATAGTGTTCAAGGGTGTGTAGATTGGGTGGGTTATAGAAGGATGGGTTTGGGTGAGTGGTCTGAGGGTCAATGTGGACATTTTGGGCCGAAGGACCTGTTTCCACACTGTAGGGATTCTATGATTCTGTTCAGCCTCTCCCTACAGTTCAAACCCTCCAACCCTGGCAACATCCTTGTAAATCTTTTCTGAATCCTTCCAAGTTTAACAACATCTTTCCTATAGCAGCAAGTCCAAATTTGACTCAGTATTTCAATAGTGACCTAACCAATGTCCTGTATAGACACAGCATGTCCTCCCAACTTCTATACTCAATGCACTGCCCAGTAAAGGGAAGCATACCAAATGCCTTCTTCACTATCCTGTGTACCTGCGATTCTATTTTCAAGGAACCATAAATCTACACTCCAAGGTCTCTTTGTTCAGCAACACACTCCATGACCTTACCATTAAATATATAAGACCTGCCCTGATATGCCTTTCCAAAATGCAGCACCTCACATTTATCTAAATTAAGCTCCATTTGCCACTCCTTAGCCCATTGGCTCATCTGATCAAGATCCTGTTGTACTCTGAGGTGACCTTCTTCACTGCCCGCTGCACCTTCAATGTTGTTGTCATCTGCAATGACAAAACCCAGTTGACTGCACTGATCCTTGTAGCACACTGCTGGTCACAGGCTTCCAGTCTGAAAAGGAACCCTCAAAGATGCTCACATCCTTCATAAAACATGTTAATTAGAACATTTTTCATTCTCTTCTGGGACATGGACATGCTGAGGAATGATAAAGGAGTTGTGAGACCTCAGAACTTCCAAGAGTTGGAGTTTCTTTCACAGAAAGGTGACCCAATCCCAAGTTACTCTGGTCAAGCATCCTTGATACAATCAGAGAGCGGCAATCCTGAGGTATTGATACATTTATCTTTGTGCGTCTGGGACAATCAGCATAGATATTATCCCACACATAAATTCAAATGAACTGAAGACTGCTGCTATTTATAGAAGTGGGTGGAGGGCAGGAAGCCTCAGTATGGGCCGAATAACTTTGCCAATCACTTTAATGTCTATAAAAGTTAATTACCATGGATACTGAAGACTCACTAGTACCGCCTTTGAGATGACTGAAAATCTTAAACTGTCTCTCCTTCTTATAATAACAGATAAAAACTAGTTCATGTACCAAATTCTTCCTGGCCTGATTATATTTTCTCTCTCCATCCCTTCTGCAAAAATGCATAACCTCACATTTCCCTGTACTAAATTAAATCTGTCATTTTTCCGGCCATTTAACTAGCCTGTCTAAGTCTGTCTGTAGTTGATTGATAATCGTCAATGTTTTCCATGTTGACAAGTTTGCTACTGTCAACTTTCGAACAGCTATTACATATTCCGATATTCAAATTATCTTTACATATATCACAAAAAGTAGTGGTTTTATAACTGAATCTTGAGGAACAACACTTTCTACCCTCATCCAGTATGGAAATAAACATCACTCATTTACCATAACTTTTTTTTGTCCTTAATTCAATTTTTTCCAAGTTGACATTGACCTTCCCATTCCACGCACTTCAGTGTTGTTAACTAGCTATTTATATGGTTCTTTCTCAAAAATGTCCTTAAAATCCACATTTACCAGCCTTCTCTGCTACTCCACCAAAAGAATTCTATTAGTCAAAACTATGCTGGCTCTTCTTAATTAGCTCCAACATCTTCATTATACAAGGTTATTGATTTTGAAACCTTAGAAACAGAGGAACAGACATAGGCCATTCAGCCCCTCAAAAGCCTGCTCAGCCATTGAAATCATGGGTGATCTGTGGGCTAACTCCAAATCTCTGCCTTTGGCCCAGATCCCTCAAAGCTATGCTTAACAAATATTTATCTGTCTCAGATTTAAATTAACAGAGGCAGGTTCTTTACTCAGAGAGTGGTAAGGGCATGGAACGCCCTGCCTGCCAATGTATTTGACTCAGCCACATTAGGGGCATTTAAACAGTCCTTGGGTAAGCATATGGATAATGATGGGATAGTGTAGGGGGAGGGGCTTAGATTAGTTCACAGGTCGGCGCAACATCGAGGGCTGAAGGGCCTGTTCTGCGCTGTATTGTTCTATGTTCTATTATTTTCATTTCTGCATTGAGAAGATACCTTTCCAACTCCAAACTATGACTGTACTGCAGTGTAAGTTAATTGACTGCTAAATTCCATGGGATGGCTTGCAGTTGCGAAAGATGCCAAATAAATCCAGGTTCTTCGTCTTTTTCACAGTTGGCGCAATTTCCTTCTTAATTTCATGTTATCATTAAGGGCATACAATTTCTTAATTGTTGAATCATACCTTTCAGCGTCTGAAAAAGCTTCTTGTAACTAAGATATCGTGCTGATAATCTTCCTGGACTACACAATTTATTGCACTCACCAATGCAGCATCACGTGCAAATCTGAGGAGGCAATGATCTTGTGGTATTATCACTGGACCATTAATCCAGAGACCCGGGTAATGTATAGGGACCTGGGTTCGTATCTTGCCACAATAGATGGAGGAACTTGAATTTAAAAAGAAATCTGGAATTAAAAGTTTAATGATGACCATGAATTTATTGTCGATTGTTGGGGAAAACCCCATCTGGTTCACTAATGTCCTTTAGGGAAGGAAACTGCCATCCTTACCTGGTCTGGCCTACATGTGACTCTGGATCCACAGCAATGTGGCTAACTCTTAACTGCCTTTGAGTAATTGGAGATGGGCAATAAATGCTGCCTGGCCAGTGATGCCCATATCCCGTGAACGAATGAAGGAAAAACAATACCAGGATGCATAGCGCTCTGTTCCTTTAACCAAGTTATTAATGCAAATTAAAGTTAGTCCTGTGGCTCAGTCAGCAATGACCCCTGCCTCTGAACTAGAAGGTCTGTGTTCAAATCTAATTCCAGGATTTATTGAATAGAGAAGAAATGTTAAATCAACAAGGAAATCTGTCTAACTTAATTTCTTTAGTTTTGTACTTCATACTAAAAAGTACTGTAGTGATAGACATTTTAGCTTATTTCTTTATCTTTCTATTTTTATACCTAGGTATACCTAGGTACCTTTGTATCTAAAATGGCTAAGAATGGCGACATTGTACACTTTCCCCTATACTCCCCTATACCTGTACTCGACCACACGTGACAATAAACTTAGTTCTAAATTACAAATTAACTTGTTACTCCTTTGAACCAAAAGAAAATGTGTATAATGAGAGGTGTGGTCCCAGTGTAGATCTTATTGAACACCATTTATCACTGCATCCCAATCTGAGTATATTCCTTCATTTCTACTTCAAGTTGTCTGCATCACAACCAAATAATGACTCATGTCATTAGGTGACATCCAATTCACTGTCTTTACATTTGCTAATAATCTCTTGTGGAAAGCATCCTGAAATGCTTTCCAGTAAATTGATGGTAATTAGCACTCCCCTGTCAGAAATACAACAACATGCTGTGAGATGTCATGCCCCAAAGTGTGTTTTAGGCAGAAAAGAAAACATTGATATATCACTTTTACAACTTTAAGATCTTTGCAAATTACTCTAGACTTTAATACGTTGGAAAACACGGAGCACCCTCAGTAAGTTATCACAAACAGCAATCAAGCAATGACCCCATAAACTGCGTCAATCGTGATTGTTGAGCAATAAATGCCAGCCAAGACATAATGCAAAGTCCCTGACATACTTAATATCGAACTGAAAGGGCAAACAAAGCCACATGTTGAAATCTTACGCTTGGAACTTCGAGCCATGCAGCACTCCGTCAGTGTGGTGCTCGGGCCCTAATATTGGAATACAAATGCACTAATGCCACAAATGCTTCAGGATAGCACCACGCTACCGATGAGCTACAGCCGACACCTACAGAGGCCAGTTGAGGAGACTGAAGCACTCTTCTTGAAAAGACTTACTTCTTGGAATGTGTTCAGTGGTTGTCAGGATGGTCAGGTTGAGTATTCATCAATAAACTGTTCAGAAGCTGGTCACGTTCAGGTGTACTGAGCCCAAGAGTAATCCTGTTTGAAAATAAAAGCAGTAGATGTAATCTTCACTGTGACACCAATAACCGTAGCCCAATGTCTGAGCTGATTATAGAGTGAGATAGAACCCAGCTCTAAAATCTCCAAGCTGATTAAAAACCCAAGGTAGATTCTCAACTGATCTGATAATAAGTAACTACTACCTTAGTGAGATAAACTGGCAGTGGAGGGCATTGTTCTCGAGGCTTCACTGCTTATCTCCTGTGATTGCCTCAGGAAATGCAACACATTAAACCTCTTCACTCTGTCAAATACAAAGTGTGAAACTGCTGCAGGTTTTTATAAACCTCATGCAGCTGCCTGCGTACGTTCAGTGACTGTCCATCGGCCCCAGTCCCTGACTATCTGAACAAGAACCATTGACACAGACGTTCCGAGCAGAAAGGAAAGGGGTGGGGGGAAATCTCCAGGCACATTTTCCGCAAAAGAAAATCAATGCTTTCCAAACCAAGAAGAATCGAGGTCCACCCAGGCTGTTACTGGAAAACAGATGGTGTTCAGAGAGGTCTCATTGCAAATTAAATGTTGGAAATAAGTCAGCTGGCTAGAATGGTAAACAAAACTTCTGTTGATTTAATGCCTTTCAAAATCTGAGGTCAACTGAAAATGCTTACAGCCAGCAAGCTATAATACAAATGTTGTAATGTATGCAGGAAATTAGAAATGAGGATTTTCAGATCAAATATGATCTAATTGAATGGCAGAGCACACTCAATGTGCTGAATGGCCTACTTCTGCACCTATATCTGATGGTCTTACAGTCACAGTTGTCAAGTTATGCACAGCAAAGTCTCACAAATGATAGTGAGTAAATGATCAGGTCATCTTTTGTGAGGTATTGCAGCTTTGACCAGAAAAATGATGGGAACTCCCAGAACCTTTCTTTGAATGATGGCTTGAGATCTAAATAATAGCGTGATAATGTGGATTTCAGAATGGGAGCAAGGATCTCAGATTTACTTGCAACACGTATAGCACTCTGACAGTGTAGCACTCCCTCAATACTGCAGTGAAGTGTCAGTTTGGATTTTATGCATAGGTCTGTGTAAGGTCAGAAATCACATAACACCAGATTATAGTCCAACAGGTTTATTTGAAAATGTCACTAGGCTCTGAAAACTTGCGTTTTCAAATAAACCTATTGGACTATAACCTGATGTCATGTGATTTCTGGCTTTGTCCACCCCAGTCCAACAGTGGCACCTCCACATCATAGGCCTGTGTAGTGTGACCAACCTGCCAACTCAACAACAACTTGCATTTATGGGCCACCTTCATTGTAGTAAAATAACCAAGACTCTTTGTGACAGTGTTATCAAGCAAACTTTGACACTACTACATAAAGGGACATAGAGTCAGATTAGTAAAAGCTCAGGCAAAGAGTTGATGTTAAAGATTATCTTTAAAGAGGACAGAGAAGTAGGTGAGTAAAGAGATTTAGGGAAGGAATTGTAGGGTTAAGGGATTAGACAACTTAAGGATAGCCACTGTTGATGGAGCAGTTATAATTGGGAATGCAGAAAAATCTAGGTTTGGAGGACAGAAGTCATCTCAGAGGATTGAAAGGCGACTGGGACACTCCTGAAAAAGGGACCGGCTAGGTCATCGTAAGTGGAAGGATTTGAAAACAGGAATTAGAATTTTAAAACCAAGGTGCTCCTCAATCAGCTTCTGACTTGGGCCGTTGCCCACAGTGTAATGGGGAAATAGGGCTTGTTGCAAGTAGCAGAGGTTTAGAAGATTTCAAGTTAACAGAGTGCAATGTGGGAAGTCAGTCAGTGATGCACAAAACCAGCCAAGAGGTAACAAAGTCCTGTGTGCATGTTTTAACAGTGGATGAGATGAGGCTGGATACATGGCTGAGCAGTGATACAGAGGTGAGAGTAGGTGATCATGATGATGTATCTGGAAGGTCATTTGAAGTTTTAAGTACAAGACTATAGTTGTGGACAGTCAAAGTCATCCTCAATCAGATGACAGAGAAAAGAATGGAATGGTGTCAGCAGCCTTTTAACGTCAAGATATTTGTACCATAAGAGGTAATTCTCCTTATGTTAACTCCTGTAACATAAGAACTAACTCTGGGTAGCATTGTACTGAAAAATTCAACCGTCATTCATTAAAACTCCTGGTAGATACATATATCACATTCACCAGCACTTCAGAGTCTGAGCAACGAAACAATTTGGTTTTAAGCAATACAATAAGACCATAAGACCATGAGATATAGGAGCAGAATTAGGCCATTCAGCCCATTGAGTCTGCTCCACATCTATATGTTTTTCAACCCCACTCTTCTGCCTTCTCCCCATAACCCTTGATCCTCTTACCAATCAAGAACCTATCTTTCTTTGCCTTTAAATGTATTCAACGACTTGATCTCCACAACCCTCTGTGGCAACGAATTCCACAAATCCACTACCCTCTGACAGAAGAAATGTTTTCTCTTCTCAGTCCTAAAGGGCCATTCCTTCACTCTTAGCTTGTGCCCTTGGGTCCTAGTCTGTCCTATTAGTTGAAACATCTTCTCCACATCCACTGTATCCAAGCCTATCCATATTCTGCAAGTTTCCATCAGATTTCCCCCTCATCCTTCTGAGCTGCATTGAGTACAGACCCAGAGACTTCAACCACTCCTCATATGACATGCCCTTCATCCCTGGGATCATTCGTGTAAACCTCCTCTCGGCCCCCTCCAAGGGTGGCACGTCCTTCTTTAGATGCGGAGCCCAGAAATGCTCACAGTATTCCAAACACGGTCTAACCAGAGCCTCATACAGTCTCAGTACAAATCGGCTCTTGCCTTCTGGCCCCTTGAAACGAATGCTAACATTGCATTTGCCTTCCTAACCACCAACTGAACTAGCCTGTTAACCTTAAGAGAACCCTGAACCAGGACTCCAAAGTCCCATTGTGCTTCAGATTTCTGAAACCTTTCCCCATTTAGAAAATAGTCTATGCCTCTATTCTTCTTACCAAAGTGCATAACCTCATACTTCCCCACATTGTATTCCATCTGCCACTTCAATGCCTACTCTCCTAGCCTATCCAAGTCCTTCTGCAGCCTGCCCACTTCCTCAACACTGCCTGTCCTTCCACCTACCTTAATGTCATTTGCAAATTTAGCAACAAAATGGCGCGGCACGGTGCCTCTGTGGTTAGCACTGCAGCCTCACAGCGCCACAGCACCTGGGTCTGTGATTCTTCCTGTGTCTGCGTGGATTTCCTCCCGGTGCTCCGGTTTCCTCTGACAGTCCAAAGATGTGCAGGCTAGGTGGATTGGCCATGCTAAATTGCCCATAGTGTTCAGGGGAGTGTGGGTTATAGGGGAATGGGTCTGGGTGGGCTTCAAGTGGCAGTGTGGACTTGTTGGGCCGAAGGGCCTGTTTCCACACAGTAGGGAATCTAATCTAATCTAAACAATGCCTTCAGATTCTTTGTCCAGATCATTGATGTACCATGTGAGTAGTTTGAGGGTCCCACACAAACCCCCCATGGAAATCTACTAGTCACCAGCTGCCATCCAGAAAAAGACTCCTTTATCCCCGTTATTTGCCTCCTGCCTGTCACCAGGGGTCCTCGTCTTATTTAGCAACCTCCTATGTGGCACCTTGTCAACGTCTTCTGGAAATCCAAATAGATTGCATTCACTGGCTGTCCTGTCACTAACTTACTCATTACCTCCTCAAGGAATTCTAACAGATTTATCAGGCGTGACCTCCCTTTGCTGAAGTTGTGCTGACTCAGCCCTATTTTACCTTGCACTTCTCAGTACTTCTCAAACTCATCCTTAACAATGGGCTCTAAAATCTTAACAATAAACAAGGTCAGGCTGAACAGCCTATAGTTTCCTGACTTCTGCCTCCATCCCTTCTTAAGTAGGAGTGTTACATCAACCATTTTCCAGTTTTCTGAGATCTTCCCTGACTCTAATGATTCATGAAAGATCATCACCAATGCCTCTACAATCTCCTCAGCCGTCTCCTTCAGAACCCAAAGGGGGCAGACCATCTGCTCTAGGTAATTTATCCAGCTTCGAACCTTTCACCTTCCCCTGCAACTTCTCCTTAGTGATGGCCAATACACTAAGCTATGCCCCCTGACTCTCTTGAATTCTGGTATGCTGCTAATATTTTCTGCTGTGAAAACTGACGCAAAATACCTATTCAGTTCTTCTGCCTTTTCTTTGTTCTCCATTAATACTTCTCCAGAGTCATTTTCCAGTGGTTCAATTTTCTTTTGATTTTATGCTGTCCCTAACTTCCCTTGTCAGCTGTGGTTGCCTCATCCTCCCTTTAGTATGTTTCTTCTTCCTTTGGATAAATTTCTGCTGTGCCTCCTGAATTACCCCTATAAAGCTCTGCCACTGCTGCTCCACCATCTTTCCTGCTAGGCCCCCTCTCCAATCAATCGGGGCAGCTCCTCCCTCATCTTTGTAGTTACCTTTACTCAATTATGACACCATTATAACATATGACTCAATCTTCTCCCTTTCAAACTGCAAGATGAATTCTATCATTATGGTTACTGCTCCCCAGGGATTCCTTCGCCGTCAGCTTCCTAATCAAGCCTGCCTCTTTACACATCACTAAATCCAGAATGCCCTGTTCCCTGGTTGATTCTACCACAGGCTGCTCCAAAAACCATCTTGGAGATATTCCAGAAATTCCTTTTCTTTAGATCTGCTGCCAACCTGATTTTTCCGCCCACGTGCATATTGAAGTCCACCCACGAATATTGTCATAGGTCTTTCTCACATCCTTTTACTATCTCCTGATTTATTTTCTGCCCCACACCTGACTACTGCTAGGAGGCCTGTGCATAACTCCCATCAGTATCTTTTTCCCTTTGCATTCTTAAACTCCATCCACACAGATTCTGCAACTTCTGACTCTACATCACTTCTTGCTATTGATTTACTTTAATTTCTTACTAATAAGGCAACTCTGCTCCCTCTGCTTATCTGATTATTTGTATCCTTGGATATTTAGTTCCCGGCCCTGATCCCTGTGCAACACATCGTACTGCCAAGTTCAATCTACACTAAAAGCTCATTGACCTTGTTTCATACACTCTGTGTATTTAACTACAATGCCCTGAGTCCTGGTTGATCAGAACAAAAATGGAAGTTGCTTGAAAAACTCAGTAGGCCTGGCAGCATCTGTGAAGAAAAAATCAGAGTTAACATTTCAGGTCCAGTGATCCTTCCTCAGAACTGATGTTGACTGATCCCCTTTACATAGATTTCCCCTGGCTACAACTGAAGTTAGATTCCTGACCCTTTCCATTCTCACTTCTATTGCTAGTTCTGGGAATTTCAATAACTTCTGCTGAGCCCTCTCCCACCTTTGACTTTTTCCATAATTTTCCATGAAACTGAACAGCCCTCTCTCCCAGTATTATTTTAAAACAGACTCCACCATGCTAGCTATACAATTTGCCAGGACTCAGGTAGAATGCTTTCCTCCTTGTGATATGCTTCAATTGGCCTGATTAAGGTGAAAGTGACAGGTCATGCTGTAAAATCACAAGGAGTTGTGTTATATCCTGGGATCAGGAATGCTCCCATACAACAGGACTAAAATCAGACAGGGTGCCTACCATTTTCATATTATTATGATTACAGATGATGTTATTATTTGACAAGTAACATAAAACTGTAATCCGGCTTGATAGATCATATTTTGATTGTTTTAATTTAATGAGGTTATCTTTCGCTGCAACACAAGCATGTCATGTTGTAGACCTGGCTTTAACAATAAAACATGTTTATTTCACAAAAGATGGGAGTCTTATGGCAGAGTGATGGTGTTGAACTTCCACTGCTCCAGAGGTGTGCCATAACATATATGAAAACAGTTGATTAAAATATCTGTCACACAAAAGAAACAAAGACAAAGCATAATAAGGAAGCTTATTTAAATACAACACAATCTAAAAGATCTTTTAAGTGAAAGGATTCAAATAAATATAGATATAGGCTGTATGACTATTGACCAATGGCATTACATGGGTAAAATCAATGGATGTTCAAACAGTGACCATCAAACTACAATGTCTCGGAGGCATCGTTGTCTGTTCACCATCACGGTCAGATATAAAGAGAGAGCTTGAAAGCATGTCATTGTTAATCAGAGCTGCTTGTATCTGATTAGGCATCCTAGAGAGAATAGATGCAATGTTACAAGAGGAAAATGGCAAGAAATTTTGTCAAGAGTTCCCAAGGCCTTTCAGGCCCTTTGGAAAACTCAAACAAGAGCTGCACATGACAGTGTAGATAAATGCTCAGCTGATATGCTTCTTAAATTTCAAGACAATCTTTTGAACTTGAAATTCAATGGTGTTACCATCATTGAATCCCTCACTATCAATGTCCTCGGGGTTACCAATGACCAAAAATTGAATTGGACCCACCATATCAATACTGTTCCTAAAAGGGTAGTTTAGAAATTAGGAACCTTGAAGCAAGTAACTGATCTCCTTCCTCCCTAAACCTGTCCACCATCTGCAAAGTGTAAGTCAGGAGTATGATAGAGTACTCCCCACTTGCCTAGATGGATGCAGTTCCAACATCTGAAGATCATGTGGAAATCTTTTATATTTTTGTAGCCACTGTTCTGTTTTGCTATTTGTGCTGAACTTACATTGACAAAATTGGATGAACTTCTCCTTAAACTCGCTTGTTAGATCCACACATAATCTTATTTCTCCATTGGGTTTGGGAACTGATACCAATTCGGAGCACAGTTGTGTTGATTCTGTCACGGTGGCAAAATGCTGCTTCATTCATGCTGCAAACCATGTCTCCACTTTTTCGGGGAATGGGTGAGTTCTTTTGTTTTACTCAATCATACAATGTGGGTATTGTGGCTAGAACATTACTTATTGCCTGTCCCTAGTTGCCACGGTGTGCTTGGCCAGTTCTCCTGGCACAGCAGACAGATGCCAGTCTGGATCTCCTGGGAGCTGATGGCATTGTGCTTGGTGCAATGAGCCAGATGGGAAGTGTTTCCCATGGTGCACTCAAAAATATCACTGACGAACAGATTCATGATGCTTATGGCCTCAGAAGAGATGCTGATGTGAGGGCAAACCTGCTTCATCACTTTGTAGATATAGATGGAGTAACTTTCTTTCCTGAATTTTCTCCTCTCCTTGTTGCCCTTAACTTGAACCTTCTTGACATTTTTCTTTGTGCCTTTCTTAGGGAATGTAGATGCATTTTCTTCTCATGAATTGTTGCAACAATCAATTTCAGACACAGAAAGCCCCTCTAAACCAACAGGTGAAAGCATGATAATAAAATGTGAGGCTGGATGAACACAGCAGGCCCAGCAGCATCTCAGGAGCACAAAAGCCGACGTTTTGGGCCTAGACCCTTCATCAGAGAGGGGGATGGGGTGAGGGTTCTGGAATAAATAGGGAGAGAGGGGGAGGCCGACCGAAGATGGAGAGAAAAGAAGATAGGTGGAGAGAGTATAGGTGGGGAGGTAGGGAGGGGATAGGTCAGTCCAGGGAAGATGGACAGGTCAAGGAGGTGGGATAAGGTTAGTAGGTAGGAGATGGAGGTGCAGCTTGGGGTGGGAGGAAGGGATGGGTGAGAGGAAGAACAGGTTAGGGAGGCAGAGACAGGTTGGACTGGTTTTGGGATGCAGTGGGGGGAGGGGAAGAGCTGGGCTGGTTGTGTGGTGCAGTGGGGGGAGGGGACGAACTGGGCTGGTTTTGGGATGCGGTGGGGAAAGGGGAGATTTTGAAACTGGTGAAGTCCACATTGATACCATTGGGCTGCAGGGTTCCCAAGTGGAATATGAGTTGCTGTTCCTGCAACCTTCGGGTGGCATCATTGTGGCACTGCAGGACCGCTTTGCCGAACACCTCCGCTCAGTTCTCAATAAACAACTGCAACTCCCAGTCGCAAACCATTTCCACTCCCCCTCCCATTCTTTAGATGACATGTCCATCATTGGCCTCCTGGTGATTGTATAGCTGCCTGGAGACAAGCCCATTGTTCTCTGATGCACTTGTTTGACAACTTGGTTGTCTAGCTCCTGGTGGTTGCCATTCAGTATTACCATAAAAACCACATGTCCAGAGTATTCTTCCTTCTGCTCTACGGGCGTTCGTGGTGTGTAGTACATTACTCTAAGCTGCTCTCTGTTCCTTCACTATGGTCAGTGATGATTTCATCTGACCTGGGCTTGCACACAATTTATGTCTGTAATTCGAACTCACACTCATTGCCCCGTGCACTGTGTTACGAGTTGCTTCTTCCCATCTATTTCTCCCCATCTGTTTCTTCAGCTCTGTTTCCCCTGCTCTATTTCTCCAGTCGGTTTCTCTTTATCTACTTTTCTCCATCTATTTTTCTGTACCTATTTTACCTGCTCTGTTTCCCCCATCTATTTCTTGATCTGTTTTCCCCTCTTTGCTTCACCTGCTCTGTTTATTCTCCTTGATCGCTCCCCCTCAGTCTCCCCCTTTCTGTTTCTCCCCCTCAGTCTCTCTGCCGCTGTTTCACCCTGCCCATGTCTCCCTGACTGTTTCACCTGATCTGTTTCGCCCCTTCTCTTCCCCTCTCTGTTTCTCCCACTCTGTTTCTCCCTTTCAGTTTCTCCCTGTCTCTCTTTCCTTCTCTCTTCCCCTTTATTTTCTCCCGTTTTCCCTCTCTGCTTCTCCACATCTATTTGTCTCTTTCTACAACTCCATCTCTGTGTCGTCCTTGCAGACCCTCTTTGCACCTTCACCTCTGCCTCTACCTCTCTGTTTCTCCGTATATGTTTCTCCTCCTTTCTTTCACTACCACTGTTTCTCTCATGTTTCTCCCCCTGTTTACACAGATTTAAGGTAATTGGCAAAAGGAGCAATAGTGACCTGAGAAGTAACATTTTGATTTGAATGACTGTTTTCAGTGTAAACTGGATTATTATCTGAATAAGAAGAAAATGAAAGGTGCAAATGTGAGCTTTTCATGAATTGATCTGCTCTTCCAGAGAGCCAGCATGCACACGATGGGCTGAATGGCCTGCTTTTGTGCTATAAATATTCAATGATTTCATAATACAATAGGTAGCTCGTAACGGCACTGATAAGTGTGATTTTTCTGCCATTACGGCCTTGCTGCATATTCAATGCCTCTTCTCTTTGAGATCTCGAATTCTCTCAGATGTGATTCACCTGCACAATTATAATGTTAAGCTTTAAGCTGTAATATACTGAGCAAGCAACCACTGCTACTCGCCCAGGCCTCCACACTGCCCATCCTGCCAACCCCCACAACCCAGCTGTCTGTGCCCATTTTGAGATCAACTGCTTTTCATTTCATGGCTGGGTCTACATGTATGTACCAGAAGCTCTAAAATCACTCCATATTTCAATAGTTTTCCTTTTTAGGCCATATACCTTGATGATCTCCCTTAATTATTTCTAGATTATTTGATATTGAACATATCAAATTCTTACAGGGCAAGACAGGGTCGATGCAGGAAGGATGTTTCCCCGTGATAGATCTCCAGGATTTCCAATAAAGAGGTAGGCATACAGGAGGTATGGTTCGTAAGATTGGTGGCAAAAGAAATTGGTGGTATAGTGGACAGTGAAGATGGTTATCTCAGAATACAACGGGACCTTGATCAAATGGGCCAATGGGCCGAGGAGTGATAGATGGAGTTTAATTTATATAAATGTGAGGTGTTGCAGTTTGGATAGGCATATCAGGGCAGGATAAAGGTCCTGGGGAATGTTGCCTAACAAAGAGACCTTGGAGTGCTGGTTCATAGTTACTTGAAAGTGGAGTTACAGGTAGACAGGGTAGTGAAGAAGGCATTTGGTACCTTCACTTGTATTGGTATATGCAGTGAGTATAGGAGTTGAGAGGTCAAGTTGCGGCTGTACAGGACATTGGTTAGGCTACTTTTGGACTGTTATGTGCAATTCTGGTCTCCCTGCTATCGGAAAGATGTTGAAACTTGAAAGGGCTCAGAAAATATTTACAACAATGTTGCCAGAGTTGGACGGTTTGAGCTACAGGGAAAGGCTAAATAGGTTGGGACTATTTTCCCTGGAGTGTCAGAGGCTGAGGAGTGACATTACAGAGGTTTAGAAAATCATGAGGGGCATGAATAGAGTGAAAAGCCAAGGTCTATTCCACAGGGTAGGAGAGTTCAAAACTAGAGGACATAGGTTTAAGATGAGAGGGGTAAAATTTAAAAGAGTCCTAAGGGCATCTTTTTCATGCAGAGGATGGTATGTATGTGTGGAACAAGCTGCCTGATAAAGTGGTGGCAGCTGATACAATTACAACATTTAAAAGGCATCTGGATGGGTATATGAATTGGAAGGATTTAGAGGGATATGGACCAAGTGCTGGCAAATGGGACTGGATTAATTTAGAATATCTGGTTGGTTTGGATGAGTTGGACCAAAAGGTCTGTTTCCGTGCTGTATGTCTCTTATGATTCTGTGACTCTATAATGCCAATTCTGAGGAACCTCCAAAAACCTTATTCCTTAAAAACTCTTCCCTCCGCAACAGTCACACTCATTAAAGTCTTCTCAGTGTCCATGCTTGCCGATTGCCTTGTTGATATTAGTTTGAGATCGATTGCATGCGCAAATTATTCTCAGCTTTACACTGCACTGAGCCTCCAATAACTGGGTTGTGGAAGACATGCCTTCCTTGACCAGCAAAGCCTCAGACATCCCAGATATTCAGCCCATGAGTTTCCCTTAAGCCTGGCAAAAATTGCAGAGTGACACCAACCGGCCTTTACTCAACAAGAGATGGTAGGAACTGCAGATGCTGAGAGAACAAAGTGTGCGAAACGTAGCCTTCCTGCTCCTCTGATACTGCTTGGCCTGCTGTGTTCATCCAGACCTACACCTTGTTGTCTCTTTATTCAACAAGATCTTATTCAAGTTATTGGGAAGCAAACAGCACACTTCCTGTTTGTTTCCAAGTAACACAAGATAGTCCTCTTACTGTTAAAACTTAAAACAAATCCTTCTTCCCCTCTCTGAAATTTAAACACTTTAGATGTTTTGGATTGCTTTTTAAATCATTGTGTTTACTGATGGTGATCTGCTTTTGTTTTTTGCACATGGTATGTTCTTTATTGTGCAAACGATTGCTTCCTGCAGTCTTTTGTTTCAGGGAATTTGAGAAAGCTTGATGGTTTGGACAATGTGGTTAACTTCAGACTTCCTGTTACTGCTTTTTTTTCTCTGCTGAAAAGCACCTTTATGACTTGCTATATTTCCAGTAATGCTTGAGTCACTGCTGTGCTTTGTCCACAAGTAAAACTTTCTGTTTCTTGCTGACCCACAGATTCCATTGTATGCAGCCAAGGTGCCTGGCTTTAGTTTGTTCAGTGCACTGAATTTGAATAACCTTGTCTATTTGATCATACGAGTATCACAGTAATTTCCACTTAGGTTTGTAAGACCATACAATGGGACATTGATCAGATGCACCAAGGAGAGGTAGATGGAGTTTAATTTAGATAAATGTGAGGTGTTGCATTTTGGTAAGGCAAATCAGGGCAGGACTTATACTAGGAGTCTTGGTGAGCGTTGTCAAACAACGAGACCTTGGAGTGCAGGTTCTTAGTTCCTTGAAAGTGGAGTCACAGGTCAACAGGATAGTGAAGAAGACGTTTGGTACACTTGCCTTTATTGGTCAGTGCATTGAGTGCAGGAGTTGGGAGGTCATGTTGCAACTTTACAGGACATTGGCTAGGCCATTTTTGGAATACTGTGTTCAGTTCTGGCCTCCCTGGTATAGGAAAGATTTGTCAAATTTGAAAGGGTTCAGAGAAGAGTTGCAAGGATGTTGCTGGACTTGGAAGGTTTGTGCTATAGGGAGAGGCTGAATAGGCTGGGGATTTCTTTCCTTGGAGTGTCAGACGCTGAGGGGCAACCTTATAGAGGTTTAGAAAATCATGAGGGGCATCGATAGGGTGAATATCCAAGATTCGTTTCCTATGGTTAGGGAGTCCTAAACTGGAGGGCAAGGGTTTAAAGTGATAGGAGTAATATTTAAAGGGGAGCTAAGAGGCAACTTTTTCATGCAGAAGGTGGTGCATGTTTGGAATGAGCTGTCAGAGGAAGTGGTGGATGCTAGTACAGTTACAACATTTAAAAGAAATCTGGATTGGTTCACAAATAGGAAGGGTATAGAGCTAAAAGGGCCAAATGCTGGCAAATGGGACTAGATTAATTTAGGATAGCTGGTCGGTGTGGACGAATTGGTCCAAAGGGTCCGTGCTATACATCTTTATGACCCTATAAAGTATATTGTAGAATTAAACCATTAGGACCATTAGAATATTTGTGTCACTGGCGAGGGCAGCCTTTATTATCCATAATTTGTTGCCCTGAAAAGAACATAATCAATATTCATCTTGAACCACTGTCGTCCTATGTGGTAATGGTGTTCCCAAAACACTTTTCATTTGGAAGTTCTGAGCTATCGACCCAGTGTTCATTAATGATAATGGTGATAAATCCACAGGGCTCAGGATGCAATGATACTTAGAGGGGAAGGTCCAGATGATAGTGTTCCCACAACACTTATGCTCTTGTGTTTCTTGTGACAAAGGTTACAGGAGATGATGGACTGGCTGAGTTAAATTTTGTGCATTACCACAGTGCCTTCCATAGAGTGTATACACTGCGATCACAATCACTGGTGGTAGAGGGAGAGGGCGGTAAATTCAAAGCAGGGACTACTAATCCAGCGATAATGGGGACTGCAGATGCTGGAGAATCTGAGATAACAAAGTGTGGAGCTGGATGAACACAGCAGGCCAAGCAGCATCTTAGAAGCACAAAAGCTGACGTTTTGGGCCTAGACCCTTTCTAGGCCCGAAACATCAGCTTTTGTGCTTCTAAGATGCCACTTGGCCTGCTGTGTTCATCCAGCTCCACACTTAGTAATCTCTACTACTAATCCAGTGCCTTGTCCAAGATAATGCCAAGATATCTTCAGCGCTATTGTGCCTGTGCCCATTCAGGGTCTTGACCCGAAACGTCAGCTTTCCTGCTCCTCTGATGCTGCTTGGCCTGCTGTGTTCATCCAGCTCTACACCTTGTTATCATAGAGATTTATAAACTTTTATGTTTTTTTAAGACCTCCAACACTTCCTCTTCCATAATGTGGATGTTTTCAATATGTTATTATTTATGTCCCTAAGTTCCCTGGCCTCCATTTCTTTTTCCACAGTAAAAACTGACATGTAATATCCATTTAGTATCTCTCCAATCTCCTGTGGTTCCACACATAGACAACTATTTTGATCTTTAAATGGCCCTGTTCTCTCTCTAGTTGGTCTTAACGCACTTGTAGAATCTCTTTGGATTATCCTTAACCTTTTCCGCCAACACATCCCCTTTTTGCCTTCCTGATTTCCTTCTTAAGAATGCCCTTCACAGTTAATTACCAGTGCCAGCATTTGTCCTGTTTTTCATAGTTCCAACATAATTGTGGGTGGCCTGGTTACCTTTTCTGTCCTAAACCTGACCTTTGTGTTACAGACACAAAGAGTGCTGGAGAGTTCTCACTGTTCGTTTGAGATTTCCACCATCTGCAGTATCTTGCTTTCACTCTCTGTAAGATGTTGATGATTTAGTACTGGCACCACCAATGAAGCTCGAGAGGTCATCGCTAGACTTGCCTTTGTTTCTGTTGGTTGATCCCTGATACTTTTCAGTTCAGGTCTGGGTACTATCTCAGTGCTACTGCTGGCTACTTCACTATCAGAGTAGTTGTTAATGAAGCTGAACAATTAAATAATTTGTGATTAACCTCACTCATGCTGGAAAGATTTTCAATGATGAAACTGCCAATGTTTAGTAGGCTGAAGACAATTTTTCCAAGGAATATCTACGGTAATGCATGGAGGGCCATGTCGAGAGGTGACCTTACAGACGTTTATAAAATCATGAGAGGTATTGATAGGGTTAATCATCGATGTCTTTTCCCTATGAGAGGAAATTTCAAGACCAAAGGGCATAATTTTAAGGTTAGAGAAGAAGAGACTTAAAAAGGGCACGGGAGCAAATTTTTTTACAAAGAGGGTGGTTTACGTATGGAATGAACATCCTGAGGAAGTAGTGAATGTCCGCACAGTTAAAACACTTAGATAAGTACATTAACAGGAAGGGTTTGGAGGGGTATAGGCAGAGTGAGCTAGTTTGGTTTGAGACTATGTTTAGCATGAACTGGATGGGCTGAAGGGTCTGTTTCCATGCTGTATGATTCTATGACTCTATATGTAAGATCCAAATGTTCTCCTCAGTCATCTCCATAGTTGCACATATCCAAGGATAGCAGACTGCTGGCTGTTCAACTTTTCATCACAAGAACTGTACAAGGCAGCAACCATTATACTTTTGGAAAGGATTGTGATAGAGTTGAAGCAGAGGAAAGCACAGGACTCAGGACTAAGCAAATGATGAAGAGCCAGTAAAGATGGAAGGGGGCCCACTTACGCTGCAAACAGGGATGTCTGACCGTTCTGACCAATAATGCTTTAACATTAGAGTTATGCCAATTTCCAGAATCTCAGCTCGAGCTATAACGTTGGTGAAAAGATCTTGCTGCAGAATCCAGTTGCACAGGAGGTGGATTCATAAACCAATAGGGGGGCAACAAGACTGACACAGCAAGTAAAAGGTTGCAGTTGCCCTTTGGTACTGGTACTGCACTAGTACATCAGATGTCCAGGAGTAAAATCCAATGAACCTGGTGATATATGAGCTGGAAATAGGAGAAATGACTGCAAGTTACAGTCTTGTTTAATTAGTTCATTAATGCTATAAGAAAGATCCTTTTAAACTTGAAAGACTGCAGGAAAGATTCACAAGAATGTTGTCAGAGTTTGAGTTATAGGGAGAGGCTGAGGCTATTCTCACTGGAGCAATGGATGCTGAGGGGTGATCATATAGAGGTTATAAAATCATGAGGGGCATGGATAGGGTGAAGAAGGACAATTTTTTCCCCCAGGGTAGGGAAGTCAAAAACTAGATGGCATAGGTCTAAGGTGAGAGGGGAAAGACTTAGAAAGGACCTGAGGGGCAACTTTTTCATGCAGAGGGTGGTGCGTGCTCTGAATGAACTGCCAGAAGAAGTGGTGGGAGCTGGTATAATTAGAACATTTGAAAGGCATCTGGATTGGTACATGAATAGAAAGGGTTTAGATGGATATGGGCCAAATGCTGGCAAATGCGACTAGATTTATTTAGGATATTTGGTTGGCATGGACGAGTTGGACACAAGGGTCTGTTTCCATGCAATACAACTCTAGGACTATATAACTCTATGTCCTGCAGTGACCTAATGCTTTTCTCTTGCTACCCTCAGTGTAAGCAGTAATGGAAAACATTTGGATTCTGAATGTCTTGTGCTGCCTTATTAGTGTCATCCATTCAGAGGAACAATAAAATTAAATTGTTGATATTATCTTTCTTACTAATTGAAGAACGACCCACCTGTGAATACATAACCCAGGCTGACACACTATGCAGTACTGAGGGAGTGCTGCAATGTCAGTAGTGCCAGTCTTCAGATGAAACTGTAAGTTATAATGTTGTTTGCCTTTCTTTTTATCCATTCATGGGGTGCAAAGGCGACATTTATTACCCATCTCTAACTACCTGTGAGATAGGCCATGATTGTTCATTTGGATTTTGAATATCATGTGCTGGCTGTGACAATGCATTACTCCTACAGTGAAAAGGAAAGTACAATGCATCATCAAATACTACGAAAATACATATCAACGAAGAATGGTCCTTCAAGACTTTCTCAAGATGTCACGCCAGGAAGTCATGAGTCAGTGGGAATGGGTAATTACGATATCAGCTTTGTCTCAGAGTTCCTGTCACCAAATTAAACTGCCAGAAGCTAAAGAAAGCCATACAGACCCTGGCTTTTGACCACTGCATATATCTCGAGGAGGAAACTAACATAGCAACACTAATGACTGATAGACAATGGGATGACAATTGCTGCTTTTCTACCAATAAATAATGGCCAATTTTATTCATGCTTGATAAACAGGAAAATAAAGGTATGTACTGGAAGAATAAATAAATCAAGCAATGCTGCAAATAACTACAGCCCAATAAATTTCTTGAAAAGAAAAGACAACCATACATTTCTGATTTATTCACCTCATTGAGGCTTCTATTCCCACTCTCCTTCAGAAAAACACACTTTTATTTACATGGCACCTTCCACACCCAAAGTGTATTACAGCTTATTAGCTACTTATTCACAGATAGTTGCAACATGGTGGCTGAGTGGTTAACGCTACAGTTTCACAGTGCCAGGGATAGTGGTTCAATTCTACCCTTGGGTGATAGCCTGTGTTAACATTTTCCCCATGTCTGTGTGGGTTTGCTCCAGTTTCCTCCCACTGTCCACAGCTATGCAGGGTAGGTGAATTAGCCATGGGAAATGCAGGGTTACAGAGGTAGGATAGGGGATGAGGATGGGTCTGGGCGGGATGCTTTTCGGAGGATCAGTGTGGATTGGAATAAACTGCTTCCACACTGCAGAGATTCTGTAATTGCAGTTGAGGTCTTATGGTGCAGTGGGTAGTATCCCTGCCTCTGTGTCAGATGTACTATACTCATGTTCCAGGCAGGACTTGATGGTAGGGTTATTGTTCCCTGGGGTATCGGCTAGCACTTGTTATCTGTCATAATTGCCCTTGAATTGAGCTGCTTGCAGAGCCATTTCAGAGGACACTGAAGAGTCAATTATATTGTTGTGGGTAGATATCTATACAGACAAGTATGTTAACAAATAGTGTTAGGATTGTCTTTTAGCCTGCTTATCAAAGCCTTTTGCAGAAACATGTAAGTTGCACCAGTATCTCAAAACAGGATAGAAGGCGCATCTTCAAACATAGTGAATAATAGTTTGACAAGGAAGTTGAACAGTCAGACTGTATACAACTGATCGATGCAGCTTGAACTGTCAATTGTTTAACTTAGCTGAAAAATTGCAAACCAGGCAGATAGATTATTTTTGGTCAAGATGTTGCCACGGAAAATACAGCAAGGCGTGGGAGTTTCTATGATTTTATTCTCAATGAGAAAACGTGCAATGTATAAACAAAGACATTTTACCTAAAAGAACAGAATGTGAACACATGTAGCTTCCAACTTGTGCAAAAGTAATACACAATCAGCTTGACTGATAAACCAGTTTGCTGTGTAATTTCTGAATTATTTAGTAAATGTTGTCCAATAGCAGAATCGTAAATGCTCGATGTAATATTCCATTTAAAGTGATGGGGAAAGATTTAAAAGGGACCTAAAGGGCAACTTTTTCACACAGAGTCGGTCTGTGTATGGAATGAGCTGCCAGAGGAAGTGGTGGAGGCTGGTACAATTACAACATTTAACAGGCATCTGGATGGGTACATAAATAACAATGGTATAGAGGAATATGGTCCAAATGCTGGCAAGTGGGACTACATTAATTTAAGAAATCTGGTCAGCATGGATGAATTGGATTGAAGGATCTGTTCCCATGCTGTATAACTCTATGACACTTACAGTGCAGAACTTAGTGCCATTCACCTGCCTTTTCCCCATACCCTTGAACATTATCATATCCTATCTTATACTCCAATTAAACACAAAATATTTATCATATTGATTGTATGAATCCAACTTAAATTAATTTTCTATAAACAATATAGTAATCATATAAAAGTTTTGTATGAGATAAACACAGGAGTTGCTGGAGAAACCCAGCAGATCTGGTAGTGTCTTTGTAGACCAAAACAGAGTTAACATTTTGGGCCTGGTATGACTCATCTTCAAGTTGTGCTGGACTCAAAAGATTAACCTTATTTCTCTCTTCACAGATGCTACCAATCATGTTAGTTTCACCAGCATTTCCTGCATTTGTTTTAGATTTACAGCAGTTGCAGTATTTTTGTTTTTATTGTAACATTTTGTACAATGCTGGCTGAGGGAACTGACATTAGCCAGGCACAGTATTCTCTTTGCTCTTCCAGTTCAAGTAAGTGTTTACCATTTACCTGGACGATCTGACAGGTCCTCAGTTAAATATTTCAAAGCTTAAGACAGCACAGAATTCTTCAACATTAAATTAGAGTGTCATTCTAGAGCTTTGCTCACAAATCCAGGAGCAGGATCTGAACACACAAATTGATGATCCCAAGATAAGAAAGCTGACGCTGAGCCAAAATCAAGTCATTGTTCCTCAGAACTTCTTCCTCATGTCTTCTTTAATTTCAAAGTCTCCAAGATGTCTTCCTCCATGCAAGGTTCTTCAATATGTTCAAACAAACAATTACATCTCCACCTCCTTTAAACCATTCTTTCCCAGAGCCTCTGTAGTTGTGAGTCTCATGTCATTGACCAAATCACCAATTCAACATGCAATTTACAAGCATCTGTTTTCATTCACTTTGGATTGTGGATGCAACTGGCTGGGCCAGCAGTTAATGCCTGTCCCTAGTTGCCCTTGAGAACGTGGTGAGGAGTGCCTTCTTGAACAACTGCAGTCCATGTGCTATAGGTAGACCCACAATGCTTTTGTGGTGTGTTCTGATATTTTGACCCAAATACATGCTGGAATGCTGATATATTTCCAAATCATGAAAAATTAGTGGCTTAGAAGACAACTTAGTGGTAGTGGTGTTGCTGTATATCTGCTACCCTTGTCTTTCATCAAGTGATTAGGGGTTTGGAAGGAGCTGTCTAAGGATCTTTAGTAAAGTGTGAAGCTGGATGAACACAGCAGGACAAGCAGCATCTCAGGTGTGCTCCTGAGATGCTGCTTGTTCTGCTGTGTTCATCCAGCTTCACACTTTATTATCTTGGATTCTCCAGCATCTGCAGTTCCCATTATCTCTAAGGATCTTTCGTGATTTTCTGCAATGCATATCGTAGATAGTACACGCTGCTTCTACTGAGCATCAATGGTAGAAGGAGTAGATGTTTATGGATTTTCTGCAAATCAAGTAGCCTGCTTTGGCCTGGATTACGTCAAACTTTTTGAGTGTTGTTAGAGCTGCACTCATCCAGGCAAGTGGGGAGTATTCCATCACACTCCTGACTTGTGCCTTGTAGATGGTGGACAGGCTTTGGGGAGTCAGAAGGTGAGTTACTTGTTGTAGTATTCCCAGCCTCTGAGCTGCTGTTGTATTTGTCTGGCTAGTGTAGCTTTGTTTATGGTCAATGATAACCTTCAGAATGTTGATAGTGGGGGATTCAGTGATTTTATGGTCAATGATAACCTTCAGAATGTTGATAGTGGGGGATTCAGTGATTTTAAAATTGAAGCTCATGTCATAAGCAGACGCAATAGCAACATTCAAGAAGCACCTGGATGAATATGTGAATAGGACGGGAACAGTAGGACAGAGAGCCTGTAATTGAAGACAGTTTTAGTATTGAAGGGCAAAATGTGTCTGCTGAGGCTTGGAGGGCTGAAGGGCTCGTTTCTGTGCTATATTGTTCTGTGTTTCTTTGTTTCATAAAAAGGGGCAGAGTTAGGGGACGAGGTGTGGTTAGGAACTTCTAGTTTTTATTCCATGATGATAGCCTACATTACATTTCTCCAGCTGTTTATGCTTTCCTTTTCACTTACCTGGGTAACAGATCTCCTGTCTCTATTTTCCTTTCTCTCTTATAGGCTTCAGCACCAATTCAGTGTGGTTAAAAATTTCAACTTTTAATCAACGCAGATGTCATTTCATTGAGGTTAGGCCAATGCTGTAGAAATCGAACAAGTTTAAATTTTTAAAGGAGACTAAAACTCTCAAAACAATAAAAAAGTTTACATAGCTTTTGCATAAAGCTGTTAAAATAATGAGGATCTTTGACAGGGACCCAAATGAAGTTGTATTTTAAAAGGAGCGAAATATAACCAGGCTTTTTCGAGGTAACAAAGAGTGCTTTTTTTTACGAAGTGTGAGAACTATTTGTCATGCAACATGCCTAAACACAGATAAGAAATAAGATGTGAATTCAAAAGGATAGCAGTTAAAAACAAAATCAATTAGACTGAATTGATAGTGAAGATAGTTGAACTTGGAGGTTGTTGCAGTGGAGATTATTAGTAGCATTGACAATGGCAGTTGAACAACCATTCAGATTCCTTTTGACTATGACCGAATTCCAGCTTTCAAGGTGAGCAAGAGTCCTTTAGTTATTCTGCTTCCTTTTTTTCCTGGCATGGTCCCTGTCAACATTGTACAGAGCCCAGTCCTGGAAAGTTGAATGGGCTTGCTGCTTTAATTTTACTTGCAGCTTGTAAGGTGCATCAATCGCTCCTACACCCGCGTTGGAATCTCAGGCACATGCGCATGCCCACCCAATGTGCCAAGACCTTAAAGACCTGATGGCAGACGAAACCAGAGTAACTGAGTGCCTTCCTTTACCTGCATTGTAAATGCAATTTGGGAATAGTTCTTTGGTTTTGACCTTCTCAGCGTGCTACTGCTGGAACTCAGGCTGGTACACATGAGAATGTTCTGCCCCACTTGCACAATCCAGTAGAGGTGAAGAGATAATAGGAACTGCAGATGCTGGAGAATCCAGTAGAAAAACCAGTAGAGCTGGAAAAACCAGTAGAGGTGAAGCTGGCTTTTTAACCCATTATCCTTGTACATTCTTCAAAAGGAAAAAGACAAGCTATCCTGCAATGGGTGGCTTGTTTTTGAGCAGAAAATTATTAGCCCCTCGTTTTCTTTGTAGTTACAAGGGATTACAGTTCAGTGTGTATTGACTCTTCCATTGAACCCTTTGAAGGGACGTCGTTTGAAATTCTGTTTGAAGCTATGGTGTAACATTCCATGATTTCTCTTTCTTCAGATAGCCACTTAACTTAAATCCACAACTATTTGACTATATCAGTTCTTTTCTCACAAATCACATTTTGGAATTGCAAGTTCAAAGTGTCCATAATACTTCAGAGTTTTCACCCATGTATGAGTGGATGATATAAATATGAATTACTTTTATAAAATTAACCATCATGTAACAGTTCAGAAAGTTCTGCATCTGTCCTGACTGTTTCAGGAACTAAGTTAGAGAAAATAAAAATAATTTTAGTAGAATCTATTTTGTTAGCAACAGAAATTATTTTACCGTTTTCATATTCTATACAGCAGGGGTCACTATTGACATTTTATTAGTCACAGATGACAACCAGATTGAAGAAACTTATTTTGGACATAATTTGATTAGTAAATGTTATGAAATTCCCTGTTGTTGTTTTGTTGTTGTGGGGAGACTGTGAAGGAGGAGGCTGTTGAGGTTCTGCAATATGTCACAATAATAGGTCCCTATTAACATTATACAGAGTCCAGTCCTGGAAAGCAGAATGGGCTTGTTGCTTTAGTTTTACGATGGTTTTTGTGCAGCTTGTAAGGTGCACCAATCGCTCCTACACCCATGTTGAAATCTTAGGCACACGCTCATGCCCACCCAATGAGCCAAGACCTTAGAGAACTGAGGGCAGAGGAAACCAGATTTCAATAGCGGATTTGCTGAAGCAGCCCTCTTAATCTGGCCTGGAGAGTTGATTTTCTGCCAGCAGTCTGGAAAACAACACTATCAATCTTTGGAACCAGAACCTGATGGCCACTCTGCCCATAGGCATATGCAGTGCCCAGACGAACACTTTCCCCATTTGCCCACTCATCGCCCCACTCACAGCTGGGCTCAGTGCTCTTCTCAATGCTAAATTGCCACCCTACCCAGCACCATGCTTGTTGCATAAGTCAACGTGACGAGAAGCAGTGGCACAGTGGTAATATCGCTGGCCTGATAATCCAACAGTGTTCTGGGTGCATCGGTTCAAATCCCGCAGTGGCTGAAGTTAAAATTTCAATTCAATAAAATGTGGAATTCAAAGCAAATATATATAAGCTAGTCTAAAGGAGACTATGTAGCCCAGAAAAGGGGAAACTGGCATCCTTACCTGGTTTGGCTGACATGTGACCCTAGGCCCACAGCAATGTGGTTGACTGTTAACTGGATAATTAGGGATGAGTAATAAATGCTGGCTGACCCACCGATGTCCCCAACCCCTGACTGAGTCTAAAATAAGTTAGTACTGAAATAGCTGACTGTTCTTGAGAGGGCATTTCCATAGTTGTTCTTTTTGCGTAAGCAGAACGCTTTGGCAGCATCAAAATATACTTAAGTCTATGTATAACCGAGTTCTTAACATGGGCTCTCATGTATCTCAGAATGTAACTAAATGAGCAACTTCGCAGTGTGTAGTAAACCTCTCTACCATTCATCAAGGTTGAGTCTACCTCTTGTCAAAGAATACAAATAGACTTTCTTCCCCACATCAGTGACTTGGACTGATACCAGCAAGGTGGCCGTGAATCTATCCTGGATGTCATTAGTAAACTACTCAGTCCTCCACTTCGCATCCAGCTTGCTACCTCCCTGTATGTCCTACATTCGAGCCCTGCTTGCTTCTCTCCCACTCGCTGCCCTGCTCTCTCCATTATAGGAACCCTATCCTTTGATGGAGAAACCTAGCTGCATTGTTGCGGCTGTGATATCTCAGGCAATACATGAATGCTATGTGTGCCTTCTGCAGATGCAGCAGTGACAGATACAGCCGGGGTCTAAAACCACTTGTGTTGAGCATGAGCAGCCTGGGTCAGGATGTTCCTGTGGTTGAGCTGCTCTCCGAAGTTACTTACTGTTTGAATTTTGGCTACTTTGGTTTCGGGCTTTGCTTTGTTGTTAGATTCAATTGTAATTTGTCATGATACAGGTTGCTGCTTTAGGTTTTTTAACCTCAGAAGTAATGTATAGTAGTGTTGCTAGAAATCAAACATTATTGTTAAATTGTGAATTTGTCACCACCTTCATAGTTGGAGAAGTGCAATTATGAGGAATCCACAAATCACTACTGTGCTTAAAACAGCAATCAATCAATAACCTGCTCATGTGAAACATTACAAATTTTGAACAACCATTGCATTAATACATTCAAGAAGGCAATGGAGTAGGGGGCCAAACACAGGACTCGTCCACTCCCATCAGCTTACTTTGTCTTTTTTTCCCCTTCTTTTTGCTTTTGCTCTTTTACTCTTTAATTCTTTTTCCTTTCATTTTCTTTTCTTTTTGGGCATGACTCCACACTAGCCCAGGGTCTCCTGGCAAGCAGTGAAGAAGTCCGAGGCTGACTCCTCAGCCCAGACTCGCAGACTAGGCTGAGGCTGCAGGTCCGCAACCAGGCCCAGGAGCCTGAAGGAGGAATAAGGTGGTCTTGGCCCAGGCCAGGGGTGTCAGTCTCCCTGTGTATCAGTATCCCAGTATAGTTGTCTCCGGGTGTGTCACTCTCCCCATGCGGTGGCCTTCCAATGTAGCTGCCTTTCGGTGTGGAAGTCTCCCTGTGTGTCAGTCTCCCAGTGTGTTAGTCCTGTACCAGAATAGAGGCCTCGTCCCCGTGCGGAGGTCTTCGTCGTTTTTAGTATCTAGCTATTCCAGCGCACAGCAGACAGACTCATTCAGGGGGGTGGTCTCGGGCTGGCTTCTTTGGTGAAGGCTTCCAGCCTAGTATTCCAGCGACCGGGCATGGTGGTCTTGTCCTGGAATAATGGCCTCACCCTGACTGTGACTTCAGTGTATTCTAACATTCCCTGAGACCAGAAGCCATTAACTGAAATTTAATGAACTTTGTCTTAAGTTTCAGAGATAGCAGGAACTGCAGATGAATGTGAGATAACAAGGTGTAGAGAATGTGGGATAACAAGGTGTAGAGCTGTTTGAACACAGCAGGCCAAGCAGCATCAGAAGATCAGGAAGGCTGACGTTTCAGGCCTAGACCTTTCTTCAGAAGAAGGGTCTAGGCCCAAAACGTCAGCTTTCCTGCTCCTCTGATGCTGCTTGGCCTGCTGTGTTCATCCAGCTCCGCACCTTGTTATCTCTTTGTCTTAAGTTTACTTTTTTTCATCGTTATGTATGATTTCTGTCATTAATGCAGGCACTATGAGGGGGCGACATATTAAACTTTTCGCAATATTTTTCATGTAAAAGTATATGTCACTATAAATTTCTTTTCTATAAATTTCTATTCTAATTGTAACAGTCCCTATTGCTGTTAATGCCAACATGCAGCTAGTCTAAACTCGAACTATTTTTCGAAGCCCTGCTGGGACAACAAGGTATGAAGGAAGAAAAAAAAATCAACAGATTACGGAACAGTCCCAACAGATTGGAGGGTGGAAAACGTAGCCTGGAATACTATTTTAAAAAAAGTAGGGAAGAGAGAAAATAGTATTCCAGAATGGTCAGTCTAACGTCAGTTATTGTAAAAATGCTGTAGTCTATAATGAAGGATGAGATAACAGGGCATCTATAAAAGGATTACACAAAGTTGACAAAGATTACTGAAAGTGAAAGAGATGGTAGGAACTGCCGGTGCTGGAGAATCTGAGATAACATGGTGTGGAACTAGATGAACACAGCAGGCCAAGCAGCAACATTTCTGAAGAAGGGTCTCGACCCGAAACGTCAACTTTGCTGCTTCCCTGATGCTGCCTGGCTTGCTGTGTTCATCCAGCTTCACACTGTGTTATGTCTTATTTCTGAAAAGGAACTTGTGTTTGCAAACTGTCTGGAGAATTTTGAAGGCCTAACTAGTAGATTGGATGAGTGAGAACAATTGAGTGTAGTCTATTTGTGTTTTCAGAAAGTTTTTGGTAATGTCCAAAACCAAAACATGTGGAGTTGGTGGTAATTTACGTGTGTGGTTTGAGAATTGATTCACAAACAGGAAACAGAGACTAAAAATAAATAGGTGTCTTTTGAATCAGAAGGTGGTGAAAAGTGATCTACCACAGGGACCCATTCTTGGGCCCTAGATATTCGCAGTATATATTGGTAATTTGGATGAGGGATTCACATGTATTAGGCATCAACAATGAACATGTTGAAAAGTGAAACAGGATTAATGGATCGAATGACCTCCACTTGCCCCCACTTTCTATGATTCTGAATGTCATTCTGCCTTTGTGCAAGGCCTTTGATCAGCCGTAACAGGACTCCTCATTCAGTTCTGGAAAAGGTCTCGGGGGAGGAGTGCTAAACTGATATTTAGTTTATTGTAAATTAAAACAAAGCTGGAACAAAAACAGAGAATGTTGGGCAAACTCAGCAGGACTGGCAGCATCTGTAGAGGGAGCCAGACTTAACATTTCATGTCCAGACACACCGTCCAGGTGAAGCAGTACTTATCTACATTTCACTCAATCTACTGTATTTGCTGCTCACGTTGTGATCTCCTCTACATTAGTGGAACAAAACGCAGACTGGGTGACCGCTTTGTAGATCACCTGTGTTCTGTCTGTAAAAATGACCCCGAGCTTCCAGTTGCCTACCACTTCAACACACCACCCTGTTCCCTGGCCAATATCTCTGTCTGGGGCTTGCTGCAGTGTTCCAGCAAACTTAAGTTCAAGCTGGAAGAACAGCACCTTATTTTCTGCCGGTAACACTGCAACCTTCTGGACTCAATATCAAATTCAATAATTTTTAGAACCCGAATACCTTCTTCATTTCCTTTACCCACTCCCACAGTCCAAGCCCTACCACGACATGGGCTGGTTTGAGCACATCCAACCCATTGTCACCCATTTATGGTCCCCATTATCAGCTTCGTTTTCTCCCTGGCAGACTATCCCTTTGCCAGCCTGTTATTTTCTTCTTCTGGGCGCCATCTCCACCAACCTGCTCACTCCTTCCCCTCCCACCTCCACCCCCTTCCATTAATGTGTATACCACCTTTTCCTAGCTACTATCAGTTCTGAAGAAGGGTCACTGGACACGAAATGTTAACCTAGTTTATCATGATGGATTCCTAACTTTGGAGACATGTAGTTTGATTGAGGTCTTTGAAATAACAATCAGATTTGTCTCAATCCATGTGCCTGGGCAATTTTGTTTTATTTATTCATTCACGGCAATGAAGGCATCACTGGCAGGGCATTTATTACCCCGAGGGCAGCTAGTGTCAACCGCATTGCTGTGGGTCCGGAGGCACATGCAGGCCAGACCAGGTAAGGATGGCAATTTCCTTCCCTAAAGGTCATGAGTGAGCCAGATGGGGTTTTCCAACAATTGACAAAATTCTTAATTCCAGATTTTTAAAAAATGAATTCAGATTCCACCATCTGCCAAGGCAGGATTTGAGCCCAGGTTCTCAGAACATGAAATGGGTCTGTGGATTAACAGTCCAGCAATAATACCACTAGACCGTCAACTCCCCCTCCAAGCTGAAGGTTTAGAAAGAGCCAGTAAAATATGGAACAAGGTAGATGTCAGCAAGGGTTTCATTTACTGAGTGGATGATCAACCATGGTCCGTGGGTACGGATTCACTGTAAACAATCAATCATAAACAGGGTCAATGGGACCAATAATCAAAAGTACATGGGTGTCTTCCTGTCACTGTGGTCTCCAGGAACTCGGTTGATGGAGAATAATTTTCCACTATCATCTTTCCCACCCCCTTAATTGGTTAAACCTTTTATTCTTCTTTTCTCCCTTGCTTCAAGGAGATGTTGGAGTTGGAGCTGGTGTGTGGGATTGTGGATGGAGTCAATGGTGAGTAGGATTCCCAATGTCTGTAGAGTAATGGAAGGGAGCTAGCAGAAGAGGATAATCAAGCAAAAGATTCTGATGGGTACAGTGGGTTTGGGGGAGTAAGTCTTCTGCACCTTTTAAAGTTTCTGCCATATTCCTGCTAAAGTAATGGCAGTGGGAAAGGAGAAAATTCAAGGAACTTCCCACCCCACATATAGTGATTGGAATGAGGGCCAAATGGATCACATTGACTTAATAGGGGCTGTTAACCTGGACCAATCAGAGAGTCCTGGGTGACAGATATAAAAAGTAGTGTCAGGGATTTTCCTTGCTCTAGGAGCTGGCTCTGAGCTAGCTGGTTAGAGCTTATGGATGGCAATGCATGTAAATAATGTGTGTCTTGGTGATGGGATGCCAGCCTCTATGGAATTATTCCAAACCCCCTTTCCTCCTGCCTTAGAAGGGTGTCAAATAAAGAACTAGCAAGTAAGAGAGCTCAGATCATTTATGCTGGCAGTGAAGTTGTAGGATTGTATTGATCACATTAGTTGGTGTTGGATTTCTGGTGCTATTGAGTTGTTCATGGGTTAATTCTGGGGTGGCTTTCTGGTCAGAAGACATAAAATTGCAAGGAAGGGGCAGGTTAGAAATTTAGGTGCATGGACTATTAATAGGTGCTGCCTCTCAGGAATTGGCAAGTGAAAATGGTCAATCTGAAATAAATATTTAAGTGCTAACCTTTTGAAGCCCCAAATGGGGTGGCTGGGTGGTGGGAGGGAGAAGTGGGCAGCACAGATTCTGTACCTTTAATACTAAGTGATGCATCTCTCCTATTTTACTGGATGAAAGCATTTGGTTATTTAGCAAGTCTAGTGTGTTTACAAGGATGGAAATATTAAATACAAGGCCTTTCACAGTTCACACTTAAAGGATGTCATCAACTGAAGTGGTTTAATCAAAATTTCATTAAGTGTAAAGGGAATATCTGCTTGTATTTCTGCAGATTAATTAAACCTGATGATTGAGGGATGTTCAAGGGTAGATGTGATTCAAAGGCTTTTGAATCAGGCAATAACAATGTTGTTCATTTTGATTACTTTCTCAGATTTTGTTTTTAACTTTGCAAAAGTTGGAGGTGAGTATTTTAGTGAAGATGCTGAATGACTCATTGCCTCTGAATGTCTTTAATCAGGTTGCTATTATGCTAGCTGCCAATTTTAATATCATTTTGCATCTAGCTAAGCAATGATTGCACTAACAGTAAATGAAGGTACTAGTGGAAGACCATTGCCTTATCCTGCATTGTGCTGCATGAGTGAGATAACTGCTTTCTAATGGTGGGACTAAAAAAAATCTCACTTTCTTTCAGCAGTATTTTGACTGGAAAGGTGAGGTTTATCTCTGTCACAGCCTTGGTGGGTGCTGATGGAAATGTTTTCAAGTGATAATACTGCATCTGTGTCCTGGGTCTTTGTCAGACACACAAATCAGGAGCAGGAGTAGGCCATTTGGCCCTTTGAACCTGCTCTGCCATTTGATATCATGGCTGATCCTCTACATGTTTGATCTTCTGTTTCTGATCCTGCTTAATAAGCCTGCTGTGGTCAAGGTCAGAGATAATGGGAACTGCAGATGCTGGAGATTCCAAGATAATAAAATGTGAGGCTGGATGAACACAGCAGGCCAAGCAGCATCCCAGGAGCACAAAAGCTGACGTTTCGGGCCTAGACCCTTCATCAGAGAGGGGGATGGGGGGAGGGAACTGGAATAAATAGGGAGAGAGGGGGAGGCGGACCGAAGATGGAGAGTAAAGAAGATAGGTGGAGAAGGTGTAGGTGGGGAGGTAGGGAGGGGATAGGTCAGTCCAGGGAAGACGGACAGGTCAAGGAGGTGGGATGAGGTTAGTAGGTAGCTGGGGGTGCGGCTTGGGGTGGGAGGAAGGGATGGGTGAGAGGAAGAACCGGTTAGGGAGGCAGAGACAGGTTGGACTGGTTTTGGGATGCAGTGGGTGGGGGGGAAGAGCTGGGCTGGTTGTGTGGTGCAGTGGGGGGAGGGGATGAACTGGGCTGGTTTAGGGATGCAGTGGGGGAAGGGGAGATTTTGAAACTGGTGAAGTCCACATTGATACCATATGGCTGCAGGGTTCCCAGGCGGAATATGAGTTGCTGTTCCTGCAACCTTCGGGTGGCATCATTGTGGCAGTGCAGGAGGCCCATGATGGACATGTCATCAAGAGAATGGGAGGGGGAGTGGAAATGGTTTGCGACTGGGAGGTGCAGTTGTTTGTTGCGAACTGAGCGGAGGTGTTCTGCAAAGCGGTCCCCAAGCCTCCGCTTGGTTGTGGTCAAGGTCAAGTGTGATGTGAGTGCCCCCTTCTGGAGGATTGCTTGCAAGCACAGCACCATCTGAGGAAGGCTCTTCCTTCAATCCCTGAGAATGCAGAAATTCCCCTGGAAATCTGGGAACTGAAGGTTCTTTTCTCAAAGGGTGAAGCAGCCCAAGGAAGGAGAGCATACCTACCATTGAGAATATGGCTGAACGAAGCAGCTGATTCTGCTGGGTAAGGTGCTTTCTTGGACTTCAGTCAGTTTTTCAACCTGCCACAAGAGGACCCTTTTCACTGTGTAACTGTGGTGGGCTTCCTGCTCACAGCATGATCCCTCAGCTTAGATTCCCAACTGGACATGTAGACCCTCCTTGTACTGCTGACTGGCTTCCCTCCTGCCTAGCAACTTTAAAGCTGTAAGATAAAGGAGTAGAATTAAGCTATTCAACCCATCAAGTCAGCTCCACCATTCAATCGTGGCTGGTATGTTACTCAACCCCATTCTGCTGCCTTCTCTCTGTAATCCGTGACCCTCTTGCCAATAGAAAAACCTATCCCTGTCCTAAATACATGTGACTTGTCCACTATAGCTGTCTGTGACGATGAGTTCCACAGATTCACCACCCTCTGGCTAAAGAGATCCCTCCTCATCTCCCTTCTGAAGGGATGTCCCTTCACACTGAGGCTGTGCCATCAGGTCCTGGTCTTTCTTACTCATGGAAACATCTTTTTCATGTTGACTCTATCCAGGTCTCTCAGTGTTCTGTAAGTTTCATTCAAATTTCCCCTGACCCTTCTAAACTACACTGAGTACAGACCCAGAGTCCTCAATTGCTTTTCAAATGACAAACCATTTATCTCTGGGATTATTTGTATAAACCTCCTCTGGATGCCCCTCCAATGCCAGCAAATCCTTCCTTAGATACAGAGCCCAAAACTGCTGACAATATTCCAAATGTGGTTTGACCAGAGCCTTGTACATCCTTGGCAGTACATCACTGCTCTTGTATTCTATCCCTCTTGAAATAAGTGCTAATATTGCATTGGACTTCACAGCTGCCAACTGAACCTAACAGATTCCTGAATTAGGGACTCTCAAATCTTTGTTGCAGGTTTCAGAAGCCTTTCCCCATTTAGAAAATAGTCTTTAACTCTGTTTTCCCTACCAAAGTACATAACCTCACACTTCCACACATTGTGTTCCATCTGCTACTTCTTTGCCTACTTTCCTAGCCTGTCCAAGCCTTTCTGCAGCCTCCCTGCTTTCTCAACACTCCCTGCCCTTCCACCTGTCCTCATGTCATCTGCAACCTTAGCAACAATGGTATCAGTTCCTTCATCCAGAGCATGACCACTCATTGACTCTGAGTGTTGAGCCACTGAGCTGCGAGTTGACAGCAGGAGTAGATTGACTATCCCTGGGTCTGCACCACAGTGAGAGTATATCTAAGGAATGAAGGTTAAGTAGATTGAGATTGTACTCACTGCAATTAGAAGAATAAGTGGTGATCTCATTGAAACATAAAGCATTCTTAAGGGGCTCGACAGGGTAAATGCTGTGACAATATATCAAGCTGGAGGGAGTTCAGAAGAGATTTACCAGGATGTTGTCATTTATGGAAGTTTTGAGTTATAAAGGAAGTCTGGTTAGGCTGGAACTTTCTTCATTGGAACGTAGGAGGTTGAAAGGTGACCTGATAGAAGTTTATAAAATAATGAGAGATAAAGATAGAATTAATGGTAGTTGTCTTTTCCTCGGATGTGGAATTTGAAGACGAGGGGGAATATTTTTAAGGTGAGAGGAGACAGATTTAAAAAAAAGGAGCAATTTCTTTACACAGAGGATGGTTTGCGTGTGGAATGAATTTCCTGAGAAAGTGGTGGATGTGGGTACAATTACATTTAAAAGATATATGGATAAGTCCCCGGATAGGAAATGTTGGAGGGATATAGGCCTAAGAGTGAACAAGTGGTCTAGTTAAGTTTGGGATTATATTCAGCGTGGACTGGTTGAACCTAAGGGTCTGTTTCCATGCTGTGTGACTTTGACTCTAATGGGAAATTCTGACACTAGGGTGCATAAAGGAGCACCAATCTGACACTGAGGTAAAGAGAAATGTCTTCGTTTAGAGGTTTGTAAGTCTTTGGAACTCTGCCACAAACAGCTATTGGGGTAAAATCCTTGTTTTGTATTTAAGGCTGAAATAGATTCTTGATCCATTGGGAAATCAAGGGTTATGGGAAAAACACAGGAAAGTTCTCGTGAGTAATATCAGATCAACCATGATGTATCCAATGTTAGAGCAGACCCGAGGGGTGAGTGACCTACTCCTATTCCTAGTTTGAAGAATAACACTGAAAATATCTGGAGTGTTAAAGAGAATTTTAAATACACAGAAAATTCCCCTCATTCCAACAGGTCACCTATGTATTGAACTGTTACATATTCAAGTCCTTCCAATCCATCACGACTGGATGCCAAACATGGGGCATTTCTTCTTCCATTCCTTTCCTGAAGATAGAGGCCCATGAGACAGAGCAAAAACATGGTTATGTCAGTTCTCATGGCTTGTTTTTCCTGGAATGGGGCACCAGTCTGTTGCCAGATGTGATGGGTACCACCTGTATCTCACACAGCTTACCAGGCAACTCCTCCACACTTACCATGTGGCGTATGGGCAGGCTTACTGGCTGATCAGCAAACTATCTGGGGCACATTTGGTGCTGCATCAACTGTGGGATAGGTGTCATGTTTTACAAAGGGCTGCATTTGCATCTCTTTCCCTGTGGAAGGGAATTACTGGCACAACAGCACACTGAAATTTCACTGGGCAAGGTTGAGATTTCCAGCAAACTACAAGAGTTGAGGATTGGTCACCAGGACAGTTAAAGTGAATGTACAGCGTTAAGCACACTAACTGATATTGTAACTTAGGGTCATTATTATTCAGGGGAAGGCTGAGGTGTCTCCAAGATGTTGCAGTCACTGCCTGTAGGTTCTTCCAAGGTTAGGGAAGATTGGAATGATGGGTGGTTGCTAGTATACCAAGATTATCCATCTCAGTCATTTTGTAAAATATTGCTTCTTCTCTATACTAAAATTTCCAAATTTCCTGAGAATACAGAGACCAGGATGTTACGTTAAAGTTATAAAAATCGACTAGCTCAGTCCCAATAGAGAATTGGGACAACCCTGTGTACTCTACTTTCGGAAGGACAGAAATATTTTTGAAGAGGGATAAGGATAGTTACTAGAACAGTTCTGGGATTAAGAGATTACGGTAATATGGTTAGACTGCAGAAGCTCAAATTGTTCTCCATAGATCAGGGAACAATAAGAGCAAATTGATAAGGTTTTAGATAAACAAAGAAACTATTTCTAAAATTTGAAAAGTTAGACAGTCATAGAGTCATACAGCATGGAAACAGACATTTCGGTCCAAAAATAAAGTTACTGGAAAAGCTCAGCAGGTCTGGCAGCATCTGTGAGGGGAAAAACAGAGTTAATGTTTTGGGCCTGGTGACCCTTCCACCAGACTGGGTTCTGAGGAAGGGTCACAGGACCCGAAACGTTAACTCTAGTTTTCCCCTCACAGATGCTGCCAGACCTGCTGAGCTTTTCCAGCAACCTTGTTTTTGCTCCTAATTTACAGCATCTGCATTTCGTTTGGGTTTTTTTGGGTTTTCTTCAGGTTTCCCCAACTAAATTAATCCCACTTGCCTGCGTTTGGCTCACATCTCTCTAAGCCTTTCCTATTTATATACCTATTCAAATGTCTTTTAAATGTTAAGACTGTACCTGCAACTGCCTCTTCCTCTGGAAGTTCATTCCATACATGAACCACCCTCTGTCTGAAAAAGTTTCCCCTCAGGTCGCTTGTAAATCTTGTGTCACTCACTGTAAACCTATGCCTTCTAGTTTTGAACTTCCATACCTCGGGAAAGAACATTCCCTCCATAGATGCTGACAGACGTGCTGAGTTTTGCTAGCAATCACCGCCCCTTCAAAGAGCATGCCACCCAGACCCACCCTCATAAACCCGCATTTCCCAACGCTAACTCACTTAGCCTGCCCATTCCTGGATACTATTGGCAATTTAGCATGGCCAATCCACCTAACCTGCATATCTTTGGACTGTAAGAGGGAACCCGCACAGACATGGTGAGAATGTGCAAAATCCACTCAGACAGTTGCACGAAGGTGTAATTGAGCCCAGATCCTGATGCTGTGAGGCAGCAGTGCTAATCACTGAGCCACCGTGCTGGCCTGGATTTCAGATCTCCAGCATCCACAGTTCTTTGCTTTGCTGTTTGCTCTGATGTTTGGGGCACTTCTGATAATTAGAGGAAAACAAAACTTCTGATACATTTAGTGCTGATTCCCATGGCTTTGTGCCACTGTCTTCACTCTGTCAATCACCCCTCAACCCAGGCATCCTGTGGCTTTACTGTAACAGGACCGGTTAATCCTTTGAGTCACAAAGAGATGGTCACTCCTATTTATATTACCTCCTTCGAAAAGACATAAATGTAATAATCCAGAGGGGGATTTCTTCATACGTCACTGTTCTGACCTGGCAGCTGTACAGTGTTTATACAAACTGATTATATCTTACATTCAGGAGCACTTGTAGTGATGAAGAGTGGTCTACGAGATCTCAAAGCTGGAAGGAAAGATGAATTCTCAGCCAACAAGGGAAGGTTAGAAGAGGTGACGGAACAGTTAATTGGCAAACTGGGATTCCTGTAAACAAAGTGAGTTACCACTTGAAAATAATTCTTTTACACCTTCCAGTGGAAAAACAATGTAGCGCCACTGTATTTCCCATCCTGGGTCGACTGATTGCATCCTAAGTCTCCTTTCATTTAGTTTCCACGAAGACCCTCGCTCACATTAGCAGGAGGCAATGGCAATGAACAAGTTGATACGGCAGCCCCTGACATCTGACAAGTCCTCAGCAGCAACACAACTTTTAACAGAAACACAAAGTCAGACAGTATTCCTTGAATTAATGTTTCATCTCAAAGGCATATGGAAGTCTTTTAGGCAGTGGGAAATCTCCCTGCCTTCAAGCCTGAAGCTCTGTGTTCAAATCCTACTCCAGGACTTGGTGGCTCAGACAAACGGGTTGATTCTCACTTGAAAGTCCTGCCAATGTCCATTGCAGGCAGGCAGTAAGAGCTGGAGAGATTCCTGGTTAGCCATATGATAGAAAGAAATTGGAGCCTCTGACCTCACTGTGCATGGTTCTAGGTTACAACATGCATGTAAAAGTGTATGTCGCCTTAGCAACTCAGCTGCCTTGGGGAACCAGTTGATTCGGTTAATTGGGTGAGCATGAATAGATAGAGTCAAAGAAATATACCTGCCAGAGAAGGGAAAAATTTGACCAACTCATTCATGCCAACCAGACGTTCTAAATTAATCTAGTCCCATTTGCCAGTATTTGGCCCATATCCCTCTAAACTCATCCAGATGTATTTTAAATGTTGTAATTATACCTGCCTATACCACTTCCTCTGGCAGCTCATTCCATACATGCACCACACTCTGCATGAAAATGCTGCTCATTAGGTCCCTTTTGTATTTTTCCCTTCTCACCCCAAACCTTGGTCTGAAGTTTTGGATTCTCATACCCTGGGGGAAAAAAAGAACTTGACTATTCAACCTGTGATCAGAGATATTGGGAACTGCAGATGCTGGAGAATCCAAGATAACAAAGTGTGGAGCTGGATGAACACAGCAGGCCAAGCAGCATCTCAGGAGCACAAAAGCTGATGTTTCAGGCCTAGACCCTTCATCAGAAAAACTTTTTTTGGGCCCAAAACATCAGCTTTTGTGCTCCTAAGATGCAGCTTGGCCTGCTGTGTTCATCCAGCTCCGCACTTTGTTATCTTGACTATTCAGCCTATCAATTTCCCTCATGATTTTATAAAGCTTTGTGAGGTCACCAGTCTTATTCTTCACTCAGGAACATAATGACTCTGAACTCTTGTTAACACACGTTTGAAAGCCTCTGACTTGTCAGTTGTCCCTTTTCCTGCGAACAGTCTATTCCAAGCAAATTTTTACAAGTTCTTGTCTCGTACCAGTAAATTTGCCTTGCTTCAATTGAGTACCTTAACTTCCTTGGAAGGCTCACCCTTTTTCATAACTATCTTAAAACTAATAGAATTATGATCCCTAGTCCCAGAGAGTTCGCTTACTAACACTTCAGCCACTTGCCTTGCCTTATATCCCAAGAAATGGTCAAGTTTTGCTCCTCCTCTGGTAGATACATTCACATATTGATAATGAAAACTTTCTTGGACACATTCAATAAATTCTTGCGTTTCTGTTGCAAATTCCACCTTCCCATCTATCACCAATACTCTTTGATATCTCTGCCTTATGAGAACTACCTAGATCCACCTTAAAAATAATCAATAATCAGTTTCCATTGCCTTCTGAAGCAGAGTTCCAAAATCAGAGAATCCCTACAACGTGGAAGCAGGCCATTCAAACTATACCAACACTCTTGATGAGCAACCCACCCCTTACCCTTTCCCTGTAACTCAGCATTTCCCATGGCTAACTCTCATAGCCTGCACACCCCTGGACACAATGGACAATTTAGCATGGCCAATCCACCTAACCTACATATCCTTGAACTGTGGGAAGCAACTGGAACACTCAGAAACAAGGAGAATATGCAAACTCCACACAGATAGTTGCCTGAGTATGGAATTGATTGCGGGCCCATGGTGCTGTGAAGCAGCAGCACTAACCCTATCGCCACTTTGCCACACAGTTTGTTGAGAGAAACCTTTCCCCTCTTTTCTGACTGAAATGGCAACACCTCATTTTAAAGCAAAGTTTCTGCAAACTTTTCTAAATTCTAGTTTGATTTTATTAATTATTTCTAGCATGAATTATGATTAATTGTTTTATTTATATCTCCCATCACAATTTGCACTTACTGCCATGGTGATTTTTCAATACATTCATTATCTGTTTATCATCAGTCACTGAGGCTACCGTCCATTGAACACCTAATCCTGACCCTATTGTAGCTGCTTCATGAAACAGCTACAATGCACATTTGAACTTATCCTGGAATTCTCCATCTGAAGGCTCAGTGTCATGAGTTCAGCAATCCGGCAGATCCCAACCCACCCAGTCAGAATGGAGACTCAAACCCCACTCTGGTATTTGAAAGATGTTGTAAAACTTGGAAGGGTACAGAAAAGATTTAGAAAGATATTGCCAGGTTTGGATGGTTTGAGCTATAGAGACAGGCTAAATAGGCTAGGGGCATTTTCCCTGAGGCATCAAGGGGTGACCTAATAGATCTGTATAAAATCACGAGGGACATGGACTATTCATAGGGTGAATGGTCAAGGTATTTTCCCTGGGGTAGGGAGTCCAAAACTAGAGGGCATAGGTTTAAGGTGAGAGGGTAAAGACTTAACCAGGATCTAAGCTACAACTTTCTCAAGCAGAGGATGGCGCATGTATGAAACAAGCTTCCAGAAGAAGTGGTGGGTGCTGGTACAATTATAATATTTAAAAGGCATCTGGATGAGTACATAAATAGGAAGGGGTTAGTGTGATATGGGCTAAATGCTGGAAAATGGGACTAGATTAATTTCGGATATCTGGTCAGCGTGGATGAGTTGGACTGAAGGGCCTGTTTTCGTGTGTATAACTCTATGGCTCTATAACTCCAAGGCCATCTACATCTCTTCAAGCCAATGGATAGGAACACTCTCTCAATCAGGTACACTTGTAACACAGGTACTAATGGAATGCTTAAAAGTGAATAGTTCATCTCAGATTGTGTCATTAAATGTGTTATGTGTGAATATTTCACAATATTATATATATGATTTCTTGAAGGTGTGATTTTTAAAACTTTCGAAAGCTGGGACTGTTGCAAATTGACTTGTGATGAGGCAAATTGATTAAAAATGCAAAGCCTTTTCAATGTGGTAGTGATAACCAATGAATTGCCCTCAAAAGGGATGTGAAAAGGGAAGCTCCCTACACTCTAGACCCATTGGAACCCATCGCAGTCTCAGAAAGATATTAACAAAAGCAAATTACACAAAATTGATCTAATGGCAGTCTTAAAATGATGAACCCAGAAGAACTCTTAGAAATATGTACTGGAGCCAGTTACATGGAGGTTCTGAGAGTTGTGTTAGAGAACTAGAACAGAAGTTTCCATTTCTTCCCGTTTCAAAGAACTTAGCCCAGTTTATATGCAAAAGACCACAGAGGAAATGCATCAGGAACTCAGAACTTTAGAAATAATTGCAACATTCACTACTGCACTCAGAAAATGTCTAACCAACCTTGGTCTCAGGTTAAGGTTTTAAACTTGACAGGTGCCCAAAGGGTTTCACACTAGAAAGTCCTTTATCTTCCTTTGGACTGACATAATCTCCTTTTCCCTTTGCATCTATGTACATGTGTGAGGGCCCAGGTGACCATGAGAAGAGGATATGATTAACAAATCAGCTTTATTTGACCATAGACCATAAGAAATAGAAGTAGAATTAGACCGTCTGGCCCATCAATTCTGCTCCACCATTCAATCATGACTAATATATTTCTCAACCCTATTCTCCTGCCTTCTCCCCGTAACTTTGATCTGCTGACTAATCAAGAACCTATCTATCTCTGTTTTAAACACACTCAAAAGACTTGGCCTCTATAGCTTTCTGCAGTAATGAGTTCTACAGATTCACCATCTTCTGGTTGAAGAAATTCCTCCTCATCTCAGTTCTAAAGTGTCATCCCTTAAATCTGAAGCTGTGCTCTCGGGCCCTAATCTCTCCTATTAATGGAAACATCTTTTCCACATCTGCTCTATCCAGGTCACTCAGTATGCTGTAAGTTACTTTTTATTTAGGGTTAGTAGGTAATAAATTTATTCTTACAATAAAGCCTTGTGATTGGCTCCTTATTGCTCTCTGTTAAAAAAAAGTAGTTGTGTACATTTTAATTGGAGAGTGGTAGTCTCATGCTAAAAAGACTTCAGCCTTTGTTGTGATTGACCAAGGTGGTTGAACAGAGGAGAAATGATTCACTCCTTTTCTCTTGATTATAGCCTGGTTATTATGGCTGAATGTTAGGCGAGGGGGAGGGGTGGTGGAGAAACTGAAGTGGATGTAATGGGTCCAGGTTGTGCTCAGGAGATTGTTTTAATGGGAACATGTCCTCACAATCTGCCCCTTCACATTTTGTTCACTTACATGGGTTTAAGGATGCCTCCTTTGTATGTTCCTTTTCTCTTTGCGGAGTTTTCTCTCTCTGCTTCCACCGTCCCGTCTCCTGGTCATGTTGCAGACTGAGAGACCTCCGCACCTGGTATCCCTGTGATAGCTCTTGACTGGGTTCAAAAATTGACATTTAACTCCAAAAAATGCACAATTGATGCTTCCACAAACTCACCCCAGGCAAAAATTATTCATACACACCTCATTTATAAATTGTTAAATAGTTCTTTAATTCCAAACTAGTCTAGCAAGAGAATTGCTGTACTTTGATGAATGATGCCCAAATTTATTGCCTCCATTAGAATGAAGAATCTTGCTGTTATATCAGCCTCTGATATTACAAACTCTGTAATAGGAGGATTTTGCTGAAACAAAGTCTTCTACAGTGCACTGGGGAGAGCATGGGATAGGCACTCACAAAGCAACAGTGATATTTGTGGTGCCCCTTCAAGAGTTACAATGAAGCCTAAGTTTGCACTCTTCCATTCCAACTTTTTAAAGTAATCAAGCAAAGACACAGAAAATCACTGTAGTCATGGCTCCTTTTAAGCTCAACATATCAGTAGTCTCCCATCCATAACTCAGAAATTCGTCAGCTCCCTCTGGAATATGGAAGGGTCCCAATGTGAAGCGTCAACTTTCTGTTCTGATGTTGCCTGGTCTGCTGTGTTCCTCCAGCTCCACACTGTGTTGTCTTTAACTCCCCCTGGAAGGAGTGTCAAAAACTTTTCAGCTTACTCCAGGGAAAATAATTGATTTCTGGCACATAACTGAGCTCTTTACTATTGATGTTATCAATGTCTCCTGTAGTCTGATCATGCTTTTTAATTTTGAATAAGATACATAAACAGGCTGCATTTTGATCCTTTACATGCTTGCAAGCTTCAGACTTGTTAGTGTCATTCTTAGTTTTAACAGCCAGGTGTAAAATGGACAAGAGGAGAACAGATTCCTTGTTTTACAAAATTCCTGACTTTTCTTCCACTGATGTCAACTTTTCCACACCAATGATCCAAAGTAACATTTGATTCAATTTATTATTATCACATACTGAGATATAGTGAAAGGTATTGTTTTGAATGCTAAACAGATCACTTGTACACTACATAATCCCCACTGCTGATCACCACGTTGTATTAAGCTGTTGGCATTTTACTCATCATGGGGCAGTTTTGCTGCCTCTGTCCTCTTTTAATGTAAAGATCTACAGGGTCTGCTTGGTCTGATGTGGAGAAGGGTAACTACCTGATAATCTAATGAGAAGAGGCTTTGTCTTAAACAAGATGTAATTTGTTACATGTTAACAACTATGTTCAGCAGTGTACACTTCTTTTTATTTCAATAATGCACTTTATTCATAAAATATACCTTAACATGTATACATTGTCACAAATGCAGTTTTATTCAGTACAGTAATATACCAAGGAAACAAACAAACATTGGAGTTTCACTCAATCTAAACAAACCAAACAAACCAGCTCGGTGAGCCAACCAATCTCAAAACCAAAGATCCCTTACTTGTACATGATTATATTTGCATGCATATGAGGCACCAAGAGGTTCCAATGACTGATTGGACCACCATTTAACTTTGGCAGAAAGACCTCTGACAATGTCTTTCCCCACTGTGCCTTAGTAGCAGCTACCCAAAGCCTTAGTCCATCCCTCAGCACATAGTCCTGGACTTTGGAATGTGTCAGAGTGCAACATTTGGTTGGAGTCAACTCCCTGCTAAGGAAGACCGACAAGTTTCGGGCAGACCAAAGAATGCCTTTACCCAAGCTGATGGTCCTCCAGGTGTAGTTGATGTTTGTCTCAGTGTGCGTCCCATAGAGACACAGAGCTCTGTGTTACTTTTTCTGTGGTGTTACCTCCACACTGAGACCATACAAAACAATTGCAGACATCACCATCACTGAGACCAAGTTTTAGCACAGAAGAGCACCACGAAGTGCACACAGTGGATACAACACACTTGATCTTAGCCAAAAAAACCCACTGTGTTACAGAATTTGATCACCTGTACATCAAACCTAGAACAGTACGGAGTAGAGCTGGGCCAATGGCACCAGGTTCTTCTGCAATCCGCTGGTCTGTTGTGGTGACTGAGCTGATGTCTCACAGAATGTTAATAAGTGACCGCTCCATGCTGCCCTCTGTTGGATCAAACATCCAAACTTCAACATCCTGCCTTTGACAACTTCTCAATCAGGACCAGGTTCACTCTGTGCCTTTGTAATTTGTGTCTCACTGTTTGACGTTGTAGAGGTATAAACTAGTGAGTAGTCATGCAGTCTTTGTTCCCTTCCCAATGTCTTCTCTTTGAAATAACAGCATGTCTTCAACATTTAAAGTTTCAAATAAAAAAAATTATTTAAAAAGCTACTGTTTGCTTTCCTTCCCTTCGAATTCATGTGTAGTGGCATGTTTATCAAAGCAAAATTGGTAGGAGTATTTGTTTACATAAAACTGTAAAAATACGGAATTATATAATCAGTGGTCCACAGCTATCTTAGATTGGTAATGTTGTGTGATGAAAGCTTGTGTGTGCTCAGAGGCAATGCCGTAAACGGATAATACTATATAAGTCACACTGATAAGATGGACAGTGGTTCAGAGACTAACAGGAGGATCTGAATGACAGGTCCCACTCTTTCAAGATCTGAAGCTGCTCTCACACCAAATCTGAATGATGTCATCATAGTCAATTTTAGTTAAGGCACTCCTCACTGTTAACCCTTTCAGACCCTTTATACAACAGGCCACTAGTTCTCACAAGTTGGACAATCCAATATGACTAATTTCCAGCTAGAGAATGAACTGCAATCACTGGTATTATACTCAGTCAAGGCTAAGATGTAAGCCACATTTCTCAACAGTAAATAATGCTAAATTAAAGCAAAGAATTGTGGGTGCTGGAAATCTGAAATTAAAGTAGAAATTGCCAGAGAAACTCAGTAGGTCTGGCAGCATCTGTGGACCGAAAGCAGAGTCAACATTTCATATTCTGCTGATGGAGACTTATTTTCCTTTATTATGTAAGCAATTAAAGTCCATGTGGACCAACCCAACCTTGATGAGCTACTGAACATATGAGCACACCATCTCCCTTTGCACCACCCCCCCATCCTCCTGGTTCTCTATGTACGTGACACCATGTCCTACAGTATGGCGAGAGGTCTATGTAATAATCTAGGATGAGATCGTTTCTACAGCCAGTTCCCTTGAACCACTTTAACTACAGAGATATCCTGCAATCTGGAGAATGTAGCAACAGCTTCAGAAGTGTACACAGATGAAAAGTAAAGAATTATTACACCTGCTGTGTTTTTATCTTCGCATCTAGATCGTCCTGATAAATCCTCCAGCATCAAAGAATATAGTTGATCGTACGCTGAATTTTGTTACAGCCTAAGTTAAGTCATCATCACAATTGCATTCAAGGCATATCATATCCTTTCTTCACAATCTAATTAAATGTTCCTAGTACCCTGTGTTTAGTTGTCATGCTGTTCCTATTCTGGAAATTCTAACGTTTATACATACATTTAACATTTAATTTTTAATCCTCTGAGAAAAACCCCCTCTACCATTTAATATTTCACTATATTGTGACTTTGTTTCTTTTTCCCCTGCCCTCTTTTGTTGCATCGGTTATTGTACAGGACCTACTGCATCCCAATTCTGCTGCCAATTCATCAATCTGAATTGTTGGCTAGTTTTCTCCCAACAGATGCAGCCTGACCTATCCAGTATTTCCAGCATTCACTGATGTTATTCCAGTTTCCAAGCACACGCTGTAATTTATTTTGGAAAATAAAGCAGGTTGTTCTCCTCTTCCTCAGGACGTTAAGCTAAAACTTTGGGCAATTCTGAGTTCAGGTTCAGGTCAGTATAGTTACTGAGGAAGGAACTGAGGAAGGATGAGTCATAAAACAAGTGACCCTCCTGACTGCTGTTATGGTGCAAATGTACACATTACTATTTCCGAGAAATGCAAAGATGTCATTTCTAATGTTCTGGGTGCTTTCTATCCCTTAATCAGCAATAGAAACCTAGGAAATAGGAGCAGAAATAGGCCATTCAGTTCCTCAAACCTGCTCTGCCATTCAACTAGATCAAGCCCGACCCTCTATTTCAAAGCTATTTTCTTGTGCTATCCCTTAATATCTAGTACTCTACAGATCACTGCCTTGAATGTATCCAATGTCCAAACCTCCACAGTCCTCTGGGATAGATAATTCCAAAGATTGACCAACCTCTGAGTGAAGAAATGTCTCATTCCTCAGTCTGGAATTGGTTTCCCCTTCTTATCCTTGTTCCTGCTAAGCTGCATCTGCCTTGACATCCCCAGTAAGAACCTAACATGCTATAAAAATGAACTGACTGTTTATTTCGTCAATGTTTGTGAGATTTCGTTGGGTGCAATTCAGTGCTGTCTTTCTTATAGAACAAAGTAGCTAGACTATAAAAGTTGTGATACATTTTGGGACACCTTGAAGCCATGAAAGTCACCATATAAATGCAGGTCTCTTCTTTTTTAGTCTCTGGAGTGGCAAAGTAGCTCAGTGATTGGCCCTGCTGTTGTACAACACCAGGGATCTGGTTCGATTCCATTCTTGGGTGACTGTGTGGAGTTTGTACATTCTCCCCCTGTCTGTGCAGGTTTTCTCCAGATGGTCCAGTTTCCTTCCACAGTCCAAATATGTGCAGATTAGGTGGATCGGCCATGGAACTGGCCATGCTAAATTGCCCATCGTGTCCAGGAATGTGCAAGCTAAGTAGGTTGGCCATAGGGAACGCAGGGTTACCGGGACAGGGTAGGGAGTTGAGTCGGAGTGGTATGCTGTTCAGAGGATCAGTGTGGACTTTTTGGACTGAATAGCTTCTTCCACACTGTCGGTATTCTGTGATGATATGATTCTTTCCTGTTATATTATGGCATAGATTGCAGATTAGCCAGACCTGTATCTTTAAGACAGTTGACATAACAACATGAAAGACACTTTCTCATTTAAAGACACCCACCACATCCTGTGAGACAGCAATAATGTCCCTAACTCTGGGCTAGAAGACACAGGTTCCAGTCCAACCTGCTCTAGAGGTATGTCATAATATGTGAACAGGGTGATTACAAGCACCCAGCCGCTTCATCTTCAGTCCCTCCCTCTGTGTCTTGAAGTCAGTGTAATGTCTTCAGTCAGCTGTGGGTCGTGTAACACACAGTAACATCTCAGTAAGTACGAAAGTGTGTAAGCATGTCATATTGTAGCTGTGGAAACAATAGTGTTGTAATTAAATTTCAAGACATCTGTATTGACAAGAACTCTATATGGCATATTTTGAGGCACTAACACACAGAGGAATACAAAGTATTCTATTTCTGGACATCAGGAGTTGTATTAGTGTTGGTGCAGTAAGAACTGTAGATCTGTTGTTCATTTTGCTCTTTTCTCCCTCCCTCTCTCCCTCCCTTTATGGAAATGCCTGGCCTCTGCTAGATATCTCCTCTCTTTGACTGAACTGAGAGCAAAGACCAAGCCAGGCTCAATAGTATCTACTGTTGGCTCCTTATGAAGTTGATTGTCCAAGGCCAGATGTAGCAGCATTGAAATAAACAACGGGCAAAGCAGCTGAGAATACCACCACCTTCACTAGCAATATCACTCTTAATAGGAGCTCAGAATGGATAGATGCATTTCTTTACCTATGATTAATAAATATTGATTTATTTTAATTGATTTATTCAGTTATTTCTTTATTATCTCATATATTTTATCACAAATGCAGTGAAAAGTGTTGTATAGTGTTGCCACACTCTGGCACCATCTTAAAACATAAAATAAACCAAAACACAAAATGTAAAGGCAGAAAAAAATCAATACAGTTTGGCTTTACATTTCCTTCTTATTAAGTGATCTTTAGAACGACTCCCATGTCCTAGCTCCTTCCATAAGTTCTCCCATCCTAACGGCCCTCCCAACTCATTCCTTTTATCATTTGTTTCCTGACTGTCAGATCAGCGTAGATATTCCTGCCCAGTGCAAGAAGATAGAATTCAGGAGGATGTGGGCGTAGGTGGTTCGGAGAGGACAAGGTACCCATAGAAGCTGGAAGTAGGCGGAAAATGTACAACTTCCCCAGTGGAGGTTGGGAGAAGGTGGTCTGTAGCTTCAGTGTTGACACGCCAGAACTTGCACTCACCTGCCAAGAGTGTTGCTTGAGAAACATCGTAGCTACATGCAGGATCTGGCATCACTTTTAAAGATACATGTTAGCTGACAGGTATGAATCTGAAGTGCAGATAGAGGCCATTTGGCCCATTGAGTCTTCATTGACCCTCCAAGGAGCATCCTATTAAGAGCTAGCCCCACACATACCACCACCACCCCTCACCCAGTAAGGGATGATTCCACGAGTACAAACATGTCAGATTATTGATTGACTAGTTTTGAGACAGCTCTTCCTATTTTGGCATCAATCCCTAAATACTTGTAAGTCCAGAGACATAGTTGTCACAGTCATATCTGGTGCCTGGCTCAATGTCATTTGATCCATTTGGTTTCTTTCCTTCTTTGAGGTTTTTTTTTAATGAATGGCACAATTGAATGATCTGCCAGACCATTTCAGAAGGTAGTTAAGATTCATTGCTGGCTCTGGAGTCACAGGTAGGCCAGACTGGGTAAGGGCAGCAGATTTCAGTCCCTCAAGGACATTAATGAACCACATGGGTTTATTATGACATTTGATAATGATTTCATGTTCATCAATAAACTTTTAATTCCAGATTTATTGAATTCAAATTCTACCATCTATCATGGTGTGATTTGAACCCAGGTCGCAGAAAATCATCTGTGTCTCTAGATTAATAGTCTACTGACAATACACTGCCTTCCTCTGTAATTAGTACCCTGAGGAGGTTATAAAAAATAGGGAGCTGTGAGGCCACGGAGAGAGCAAAATTCAAAGGTAAGAATTTGAAAACTAATGATTGGGGGCCAATAAATGAAGCAAGCAATAGGCTGAGGTGTGAAAGGCACCCTGTGTTGTGTTAGGATATGGGCAAGAGGGGTTTGAATGAGCTCAAGTTTATTCAGGATGCATGACAGGAGAATGATGGATTGTAGAGGTGATAAAGACGTGAATGATAGTCAATGAAGCAAAGGTGTGGTAGAGACAGATGGTGGAAATAGGAAGCCCTGAGATGCAGTTGATATGGGATGAGGAGGTCAACTCGGGGTCAAAAAAGATGCCAAGTTTATGAACCATCGGGTTCAACCTTAGGCAATGACCAGAGAGAGGGGTCAGGATTATTGGGAAGGAACACCATTTACAATGGAGGCTGATAGAATTGCACTGGTTCCAATGTTTGTACAGCAGTTTCTGGATGTTTATGAGGTTTACAATGTTATTAACTAATTTCAGAAGGATGAGTTCTAATTCAATAAAGAACATTGGATACCTTTAAACAAAGGTCCTTAAATTACCATCAATGATGCATTGTAAGTGGATGTACGGTTGGTTTTCAAGCACTTGCCTGCTTCTGACACGACATTAGGCACTCGAATAAGCAAACCGCTTTCAAAATGAGGTAACAAGGCGTTGAGCTAGATGAACACAGCAAACCGGGCCTAGACCCCTCACGGTCGCGAACCATTTCAACTCCCCCTCCCATTCCACAGACGACATATCCATCCTGGGCCTCCTGCAGTGCCACAATGATGCCACCCAAAAGTTGCAGGAACAGCAACTCATATTCCGCTTGGGAACCCTGCAGCCAAATGGTATGGGATGTGGATTTCACGAACTTCAAAATCTCCCCTCCCCCTACCGCATCCCAAAACCAGCCCAGCCTGTCTCCACCTCCCTAACCTGTTCTTCCTCCCACCCCTTTACCTGACATCGCCCTGGACTGACCTCCCTACCTCCCCACCTACACTCACCTTTACAAAGAAACAAACAAAGAAACCTACAGCACAGGAACAGGCCCTTTGGCTCTCCAACCCAGTGCCGATCAACATCCTCTGTCTAACCTGTCATCTATTTTCTAACATCCTAAAAGGTCTTCTCTTTACTCTAAGGCTGTGCCCTTGGGTCCTGGTCTCTCCTACCAATGGAAGCATCTTCCCAACATCCACTCTGTCCATTCCATTCAGTATTCTGTAAGTTTCAATTAGATCCCCCGTCATCCTTCTAAACTCCAATGATTATAGTCCCAGAGTCCTCAAACATTCCTTGAAATAGAGGGAGTAGTGAACAGCAAGAAGCTAATGCATAAACCTCATAAAACACTGGTTTAGTTATAAATAGCTTTGAGCTCATAGTTTAGGTCACCACTTTACAAAGGATGAGTTGAGGTCTGTGTTGCACTGTAAATTATTGTTTCATATTTGCTTTTATAGCTGTTTTTATTGTTGGTCTTGCTTTATCGCTTTGGAGGCTTCTGCATTAACAATTACAGGCTTCTGCCTTTAGATGGCGTTTGTACCTAAAAAGTGTGAATAACTGACTTCAAAAAGACGAATTTGCAAAATCAACCAACCTTTAGACACAGGTAATGCACTTTGAATATTAAGGATGAGCTTCAGTAACTTTTCTTCATTTTTCTATCCTTGGTTACCTCTCAAAAATTCCATTAAATTTGTTAGGTGAAACCTTCCTTTGACTATGCCTGACTGTGCAGATCAAACCTTGCTTTTCCAAATGGAGATTCATTTTCATCTTCGGTATTTTCTAAAATAATTTTCTACCACTGATGTTAGACCCTCTGGTCTATAGTTCCCTGGTGTATCTCTACCATTCTTCTTGCAAAGTAGAGCCATATTAGCCGTCCACCGTTCCTCTGGCATCTCCCCTGTGGCCAGGGATGATTTAAAACTTTGGGCCAGGGGCCCTGTAATTTCCTCCTTCATCTCTCACAGCAGGGTCTCGAATCTGGCCCTCCTGGCTCAAGAATATGGACATTACCACTCAGCCACAAACACACTAAATACCCCACTTTTTAAAAACAGAATTTTAAATCAGGTGGCCTGGTGCTTTTTTGTGTTGGAAGGACTATTCTGAACTTGTTATGTCTTTATTTTTCTAATTTATTCCTATGATATTGTACTTTATAACAAGGATAGCATGAAGGTTTGTGATGCTGCTCTTTTTATTTCTTTATTTTTCTAATTATTTTACTGAAGAATTTGTATGTAGGCATCTTGGTACATAACGTGGCACCATCAGCGGCAACTTGTAAACTTTTCACTATTATTATGTGAATACATGTGACAATAAAGCTAATTCCAATTTTCACCCTGATTGCAAATCTTGGCAATGAAATTGTTGGGTAAGTAATACCACCAAATAAGGGATATGCTTAACCACTTAACCCGAACTCTAACTCAAATCCTAGCCCAATTCTCAGCCGAACCCTATGCCTTACAGTAGCCCCCACTTCAGCCCTAGCCTGAACTCTAACCATAACCCTAGCCTAACCCTTACTCTTACCCATTGCTAACCCTAACTGAGCTCAAACCCTAGCCCTAACTTTAACCTTAACCCTAACTCTAATTGTCACACTGGCCCTCACCCTACTCGTAATGCTAACCCTAAATCTAACCCTATCTCTAACCTCATCTCTAAACTGAGTCCTAAGTCTAACCCTAACCTTAAACCTCATCCTAGCTTTAACTGTAAAACTAACCCTTCTGTAGCCCTAACCTTAATCCTAAGCTTACCCCTAACCCAACCCTAAATCTAACCCTTGCCCTAGATGAATATCTAAAATGCAGCCCTACCTCTAATCCTGACATTAACCCTAACCCTAACTCTAACCCTAACCCTAGCTCAAATTCAACCCTTGTCCTAACTCTAAACCTAAAACAAACCCTAGCCTTAACTCTAACTGTAATCGTAATACTTCACCTTAAAGCTAACCCTAAACCTTGCTGTAATTCTAATCCTACCCCTAACCAATAACCCTCCCCCTAAAAGTAAGTCTAACCTCAATCTGAGCCCTAACTCTAACCATAACCCTCGCTCTCACACAACCCTAATCCCAACCCTAGACCTAACCTTAACCCAAACCGTAATTCTAATCCAAACCATGATTCCAACCTTAACCTAACCCTACCTCAAACCCTAACCTTAATCCTTACCCTATCTCAAATGCTAACTCAAACCATTAACCTAACCCTAACCTTAATCCTAGCTCTAACCTCAGACCAATCTCAAAATCTAGCCCTACCTCTAACCGTAACGCTAACCCTAACTTTAATGTTAATCCTAAACGTAACCCTAACCAAAACCTTAACAGTAACCCGAACCCAACCATAGCCCTAACCCAACCCTAACATTATCCCTGAACCTAAGCCTACCTCCAACTCTAGCCCAAACCATAACCCCAACCCTAAACCTAAGCTTAACTCTAACTTTAATGCTAGACATAACCCTAATTCTAACCATAACCCTAACTCATCTGAATGCCAGACTGAACCCTAACCCTAACCCTAACCCTAACCCTAACCCGAGCCCTAACAGTCACTCAAGCTCAAACTTCAACTCACAACACAACCCTAAACAATCTTTAACCCAAACCGTGGTGCTAATCTCATCCTAACACCAACTCTAACCCCAACCGTAACTGTACCTCTAAACATAAACCTAACCATAGCCTTAAAGCTAACCCAAACCCTAGTCCTAACACTCCCTACAGGCCTAACTCTAATTCAAACCATAACCCTAATTCTAACCCCCACTCTATCCTGGACCTAACTCTGTCACTAACCTTAGACCATCTTTAACCCTGACCATAGGCGTAACCCAAAGCCTAACATGAGCCATGACTCTAACCCTTACCTTAACCATAACTTTGGCCTAAACTTAATCTTAACCCATCCCGCATTCTAGATGAAACCCTAACCCTAGCCCTAACTGTATCCCTAGTCCTAACACAACAATATCCCTAAACCTAAACTGTGCCTAACCCTAAACCTATCCATAACGCTAACCCTAACCCGAGCACTAATACTCACTCAAGCCCTAATTCTAACTCACAGCATAACCCAACCCCTAATTCTAACCTAAACTCTCTTCGGTAACTAGCAGTAGCCATAGCCCTAACCCATATTTAACCCCAACCATAGTGCCAGTTCAAACTTTAACCTAACTCAAAACCTAACCATATCTGTAACTCTAACCCTAACTCAAAACCTAAACCTAGCCCAAGCCTTAAATCTCACCCTCACCCTAGGTCTAGCATTCACTCAAGGCCTAGCTTTAATTCAAAACATAACCCTAATTCTAAACCTAACTCTGCCTGAGAACTAACACTAATCATACCCTTTACACTTCTTTATCCCAACCATAGCCGTAATCCAATCCTAACCCTAACTCTACCCCAATCCTATCCGTAACGTTGACCTCAACCTTAACTCGAACTCCAGCCCTAACCCTAGCATTAACACTCACTCAAGGCTAAACTCTAACCCTAACCCTAACACTAACCATAACCCTAATCCATCTTTACCCCTATCTTAGCACTAAACTGCTTCTAACCTAACCCTAACCTTAACCGTATCTGTAAATCTAACCCTAGCCCTAACCTTAACCCTAACCATAGCCCTGACTCTTACACTTACCTTAGCCCTAATCTTTGGCCTAACTCTTATCATAACCATCACCAGTCCTAGACATAACACTAACCCTAGCCTTAACTATGTCCCTAACCATAACCCAACACAACCATAATCCTAAACTTAACCCTAAGCCTAACCCTAAACCTATCCCAAACACTAACCCTAACCAGAGCCCCAACACTCACTTGAGCCCTAAGTCTAACTCACACCATAACCCTAACTCTGATTCTAAATTAACTCTGCCCTAGAACTAACACTAACCCTAACCCTGTTCATAATCCTAACGCTAACCTAAACCTAACTTTAACCTTAACCCTAGCCTTATCTCTGATCACAACCATAAATCTAATCCCAACCCTAACCTAAACCTAAATCTAACTCTAACCCTAGTCTCATCCCTGATCATAACCATAAATCTAATCCTAAACTGAAAGCTAACCCTAACCTTATTCCTAACCTGAAACCCCACCATAACTCTAACCATAATCCTAATGCTAACCTACAAACAAGCTTTAATCCAACTCTAGACTAAATCTAGCCCTAACACTAACCTTAACCATAATGTTAAACCAAGATAAATCTCTAAATGTAGCTCTACCTCTAACCCTAACCCTAACACTAACCCAAAACCTTACCATAACTCTAACTTTAAACCTAACCCTAACCCTACCCCAATTCTACCCTCGACCTAACTCTATCCCTAACCTTAAACCGTCTTTATCTCTAATCTTCTGATCCAAACTCAAACCCCATCTCAAACCCTAACCATATTCCTCACTTAAGGCTATCTCTAAACCTAACCAAAATTCTAACCCTAATCCAATATTCAACCATAACCCCATCTCTAACCTTCACTCTAACCTGAACCTTACACTAACCCTAATCCTAGCCTTAACTCTGGCCATAATCATAAATCTAATCCTAAACCCAAGCCTAAACCCTAAACTCAAACCTAGTCCTAACCCAAACCTTAACCCTAGCTTTGACTCTGATCATTACCGTAACCCTAACCCTGGGCCTTACCCAAATCGTAACTCATCCCTAACTGTAGACCTAAACCCAACACTAACCTTAACTGTATCCCTAATCTATCCTAAACATAACCCTAAACTAAACCCTAAACCTAACCCTAACTCTAAACCTCTCTCTAACTTGAACCCTAACCCGACTATTAACACTCAGTCAAGCCCTCACTCTAACTCACACCATGGTGGCACGGTGGTTCAGTGGTTAACACTGCAGCCTCACAGCGGCAGGGACCCGGGTTCAGTTCCAGCCTCGGGTAACTGTCTGTGTGGAGTTTGCACATTCTCCCCGTGTCTGCGTAGGTTTCGTCCGGGTGCTCCGGTTTCCTCCCACAGTCCAAAGATGTGCAGGCTAGGTGGATTGGCCATGCTACATTGCCCGTAGTGTTCAGGGGTGTGTGGGCTATAGGGGGATGGGGATGGGTCTGGGTGGGATGCTTCAAGGGGCGGTGTGACTTGTTAGGCCAAAGTGCCTGTTTCCACACTGTAGGTAATCTAATCTAACCTAATCATATCCCTAACGCTAATTCTAACTCTGCCCTACAACTAACACTAACCCTAACTGCAAACCATTTTTAACCCCCAACCATAGATGTAATGCAACCCAAACGCTAACTCTAACCTTAACCCTATCCGAAATTCTAACCCTAAGCTTAACTCTAACCCTAAACCTAGCCCAACTCTAACCCTAAACCAATCCCCAACAGTAGCCCTTAACTCATCCCGACTCCAACTTTCATCCTAACCCTAACTCAACCCAAACCTTAGCCATATCTTTAACCCTAAGCTTAACCCTAGCCTTAAATCTTAACCTAAACTTAGCCTTAACACTCACTCAAAGCCTAACTCTAACTCAAACACTAACCCTAATTCTAACCACAATTGTACGCTGGACCTAACTCTATCTCTAACATTAAGCCATCTTGAACCATGACCATAGCCCTAACTGTAACCCTATGCCGAGGCCTGACTCTACTCCTTACCCTAAGCCAAAACCTAGCCCTAACGCTAATCGTCACCTATCCCGAATCCTAGACCCACCCCTAAGCATAGCATTAACTGGATCCCTAAAAATAATCCTAACCGTAAACCTAACATTAAACTTAACCCTAAACGTATCCCTAACTCTACCCCTAACCTGAGCACTAGCTCTCATCCGAGCTCTAAAGCTAACTCACACCATAACTGTAACCCTAAGTCTTCCCTAGAACTAACACTAACTCTAACCCTAACCCATCTTTAAATAATTCAATGCTAACCCTATCCATAATTCTAACCCTAAACTTAACTCTGTCACTAAATATAGCCCAACTCTAACACCAACCCTATCCCTAACAGTGGCTCTAAACTCAACTCAAGTGCTAACTCTCACCCAAACCCTGATTTAACCCAAATCGTAACTCTGACCCTAAACCTAAAGCCAGCGCTCCTGCCAACCCTAAAGCTAACCCTAAACCTAAACTTAACTCTAACCCCTGTATTGGCTGTAACCCTCACCCTAACTTCAACTCTGACACTAGCCCTACCTCTAACCTTAGCCCCAAAACTAACCTAACCATAAATCAAAACCTAGCCCTAACTGTAATCCTAAACTTAACTTCAACTTTGATACAATCCCTAATTCTAATCCTAACCTAGCCCTAAACCTGACCCGAACTCAAACCCTAACCATAACCCTCACTTAAGGCTAACTCTAAACCTAACCAAAATTCTAACCCTAATCCAATATTCAACCATAACACTATCTCTAACCCTCAGCCTAACCCAAACCTTACACTAACCCTAATCCTAGCCTTAACTCTGACCATAATCATAAATCTAATCCTAAACCCAAACGAAACCATAAACTCAAACCTAGCCCTAACTTTAACCCTAATCCTAATCTTCACACAACCCTAACCCCAACCCTAGATTTTAATCAAAATCAATTTAAATCAAAATCTAACCCTCATCCTAAACTTAACCATAACATCAGCAAAGACCAATCGCTAAACATAGCCCAACCTCTAACCCTGACGCTAATCCTAACCCTAACCCTAAACCTAACCCTAACTCTCAACCTAAACCTAAATCCAACCCTAACTTCTGTCCTAAATCTAAACCTAACCCTTAACCTAACCCTTAACCTAACCCTAACCCAAATAGCTAAACCTAAAGCTAACCCTAACCCTTACTGTCACCTATACCTAAAGCGTAAACCTAATCTGAATTCTAACACTAACACTAAACCGAAACCTAACCCTAAGTCTAACTCTAACCTTAACCTTAACTGCAACCCTAACACTACCCCAACTCTAACTCTAACCCTAACCTAAACCTGAATCCAACTCACACCCCATCTCAAATCCTACACCTCAGTTTATCACTAACCCTAACTCCATCTCTAATCTTAGCCCTAATTCTAAAGCTAACCCTAACCTTAGCATTAACTCTAACCCTAAGCCTAACTCAAATGGTAACCCTAACCATACCCTAACCTGAACTCTAACGCTATCCCTAACTCCATTTATAAAACTAGCCCTAACCTTAACACTAACCTTAAACTTCACCCTACCTCGAACTCTAAATTTAACCCTAATATGAGCCTTCACTCAAACCATAATCCTAGCCTTCACACTCACTCAAAGCGTAATTCTAATTCAAACCCTAACACTAATTCTAACCCCAATTCTACACTAGACCTAACTCTATCCCTAACCTTAAACTGTCCTTAACCCAGGCCATATTCCTATTCCTAACCCTAACCCTATCCCTGACACGAACCATTACCTTAAGCCTAACCCTAGGCCTAGCCCTAATTGTAACACGTGCCGAACCATGGACCTAACCAAATCCCTAACCTTAAATGTATCCCTAACCAAAATCCTAACCCAAACCCTAACCCTAAAAATATCCCCAATTCTAACCCTAAACCAAGCACTAACGTTCACATGAACCCTAATTCTAACTTATGCCATAACCCTATCCCTACTTCTAACCTTAACTCTTCCCTAGAACTAACACTAACCATAACCCTAACCCATCTTTAACCCTAATCAGAGCCTAATCCAATCCTACTCTTATCCGTATCTCTAAGCCTACCCTTAATTCTAACCCAAAATCTCGCTAACTCTAAACTTAACCCTATCCCTGACAATAGCCCTAAACTCACCCTAACCCCAACACAGATCTAACCCTAATCCTAACCCTAAACCTGTGCTACCTCCAAACCTAACCCTAACACTAAACCTAACCCTAATTCCAGCCCTAGTATTAGCTGTAATCCTCATCTTAACTTCAACCCTGACACTAGCTCCACCTCGAACTTCAACCCCAACTCTAACTCTGATCCTAACCTAACCATAATTTCACCTAACACTGCTCCTAACTCTAATTCTAACCTACCCCTAAACCTCACCCTAACTCAAACCCCATCTCAAACACTAGACCTAACTTTAGCCCTAACCATAATCCTCATCCTAAGGATAGATTTAGGGCTAACCCTAAATCTAACCCAAGCCCTTGACCAATCTCAAAATGTAGCCCTACCTCTAAATTGAACCTTAACTCTAACACTAATACTAAACCTAACACTAACCCTCATCCTAACTCTAAATCTAACCATAACCTGAAGTCTAATCCTAACCCTAACACAAACTAAAACCTCACCCTAACACTAACCTTAATCCTAATTCTCAATGTCAAACAAGCCGAAATCCAACTCTCGACTGAAAACAAACCCTAGACCTCACCCTAACCTTAACCATAACACTAACCCAAGAGCAATCCCTAAACCCAAACCTAACTCTAATCCCAGCCTTAAATCTAACCATAACCGTAAGTTAAATCCTAAACCTGAAACTAACCCTATCCTTAATGCTAACCCTAACACTTAAACCTAATTTTAACTCTAACCCATACTGTAACCCTAAAACTAACCCTAACCCTACCTCTAACCCTAATCTCAACCCTAAACCTAATGCTATATCTAACTCTAGTACGAACTCTAGCCCTAAGTGTAAACCAGACCCCAACTCACACTTTGTCTCAAACTACAGATCTAACTTTATCCCTAACCCTAAGCCTCACCTTAGCTCCAACTCTAAAGGTAACCTTAGTCCTAACCCTAACCCTAATGCAATCTTGAGCACTAGTCGTAACTCTAACCCTAAGCTTATGCCTCACCCTAGCGCAAACTCTAAAGCTAACCCAAATTCCATCCTCAACTCTAACCATAACCCAAATGCAAACCGTAATGCTAACCCTAACCCTAACACTATCTTGACCTCCTTTTCTAAACCTAACCCTGACTGTAGCCCTAACCTAAACCCCCACTCTACCTCTATCTCTATAGCTAATCCTAACCCTAGGCTTAACTCTAACCCCAGCCCTCATCCTAAACCTTACTCTAGCCCTAAACCAAACAGTATCAACAACTCTAACCCAAATCCAAACCTAACCCTAACAGTAAACCAATCTCAGCCCTACATCTAACCCTAATCTTTACTCTAACCCTAAGCCTAAACCAAACCCTAACCCTAACCGTAACACTAACTCGAACTCTAACCCTAGACCTAACTATAAACCTGACACTAACCCTAGTCTTAACTCTGACTATAACCCGAAATCCAGTCCTAACCCAAAACCTAATCTTCACACAACTCCAACCCTAGCCCTAACTTTCACAGTAACAGTAAACCTCACCCCAGCTTAACCCTAACACTGTCCCTTACAGTAGGCAAAAGCCAAACACTGGTGCTAACTGTCACCCTAACCCAACTGAACCCTAACCATAACCCTAACCCTAAACCTCAAGCAAACCCTCACTCTAATCCTAGTACTAGCTCTAATCCTCACCCTAACTTCAACACTGACACTAATCCTACCTTTAACATTAACCCTGATCATAACCTAAACCTAAAGCTAACCCTAGCCCTAACTCTAACCCTAACCTTAACTTCAACAGTAACGCTACCCCTAACTCTAACTCTAAGCTAGCCCTAAACCTGACCCTACCTCAAACCCTAGACCTAGCTTTAATCCTCAACATAAGCTTAACCCTAAGGCTATCTTTAACCCTACCCAAATTCTAACCCTGATCCTATATTCAATCGTAACCCTATCCCGAACCCTAACCCTAACCTAAACCTAACACTAAGCCGAACCATAACCTCAACTCTGACTATAACCATAAGTCTAATTCTAAGCCTAAACCTAACTCTCAACCTAATTCTAACCCAACTCTAACCCTAACCTCAAACTTAGCCCTAACTTTAACCATAATCCAAAACCTAACATTCACACAACCCTGGTCCCCAAACCAAGACTTAAATTTAGCCCAAGCCCTTACCTTAACCTTAACCATAGCACTAACCCTAGACCAATTGCAAAACGTAGATCTGCCTCTAATCCTGACCCTACCCATAAACCTAACCTTAATGCTAACTCTAAACCTGAGCCTAAATCCAACCCTAATCCTTTCCCTAACTCTAAACTCAACCCTAACCCTCAAGCTCACTCTAAGCCTAACCCCAAACCTATCCCCAGCTCTCACCTTAACCCGAGCATTAACATTGACTTGACATCTAACTCTAACTCACACAATATCCTAACCTTACCTCTAACCCTAACTCTGCCTTTTACCTAACACTGGCCCTAACTATAACCAATCTTTAACCCTCACCTTAGCCCTCAACCAACCCTAAACCAGAACCTAACACTGACTCTGTTCGTAACTGTAACCCTAATCTTAACTCTAACACTAAATACACCCCAAATCTAACTCTAAACCTGTACCTAACATTAACCTGAAACTCAGCCTGAGTGCTAACTCTCACCTTAACCCTAACTCAACACTAACCCCAACCTGAACCCTAGTACTAGCTCTAACCCTAACCCTAACTTCAACCCTGACATTAGCCCTACCTTTAACAATAACTCAACTCAAAACTAACGCTAAATCTAAACCTAACTCCAACCTAAACCTTAACTCTATCCTAACCCTACAATTAAACATATCCCTAACCATAACACCTAAACCTAATTCCAACCCTAACCCTTACTGTAACCCTAAGCCTAGCCCTAACCCTATGTCTAACCCTAACCCCAACCATAAACCAAACCCTGAGTCTAACTCTAGACCATTCTCTAACCCTAACCTTAACTTCAATCATAACATGACCCCTAGCTTTAATTCTAACACAAACCCTAAAACTGACCCCAACCCAAACCCTAGACCTAACTTTATCCCTAACCCAACTCCATCTCTAACCCTAACCCTAACTCTGACACTAACCCTAGGCTTCATCTTTGTGCTAACTCTAAAGCTCACCCTAACCCTAGCCTTAAATCTAACCCTAAACCTAACGCAAACCATAACGCTTACTCTAACGCTAACTCTAACCTAACCCGAATTCAAACTCCATATGAAACCATAGGTCTAACTTTAACCCTAACCCCAAACCTAACCCTAACCCCAAATCTAAACCAAATTTTAACCCTTATCCTATATTCAACCCTAACCCCAGCCTTAACCGTAACCATAAGTCTAATTCTAGGCCTAACCCTAACCCCGACCCTAACCCGAACCCAAACAGTATTTGTATCCCTAACTCTAACTCCCTAGCTCCATTTCTAAACCTAGCCCTAACTCTAAACCTAACCTTAATCCTCACCTTAGCTCTAACTCTCAACTAAACCCTCACCGTCCCTTAATTCTAAACCAAGTCCTCACCCTAAGCCTTACCGTAGCTCTAAGCTTAACACTAGTCACAACCCCAACCCAACATTAAACCATAACCAAAGACCAATCTCAAAATGTAGCTCTATCTCTAACCTTAACCTTAACCCTAACCCCAACCCTAACCTTAAACCTAAACCTAACCTTGACACTAATCCTAACCCCAACTCTAGCCCTAACTTAACTCTAACTCCAACACCAACCTTGCCCAAACTGTGAACCTAACACTAACCCTAGCCATAAACCTAACCGTAACCTGAAGTCTGATCTGAACCCTAACCCTAACCCTCACACATCTAATACTAGCCCTAACTCTAACCCTAATCTTAACTTCAGACTTAACACTACCCCAACTCTAACTCTAACCTAACCCTAACTCAAACACCATCTCAAACCTTAGGCCTCACTTTAATCCTAATCGTAACCTGCCATCCTAACCCTAGCCCTAACTCTAAACCTAACCCTAACTTTAGCCTTAACTTTAGCCCGAACCCTAGACCTAACGCTCACTCAAAGCCTAACTCTAATTCAAACTCTAATCCTAATTCTAATCCCAATTCTCCCTTAGTCTTAACTCTATCCATAGCCTTAAACCATCTTTAAACCCTGACCATTGCCCTAACTCTAAACCTAACCCTAGCTCTGACTGTAACCCTTACCTTAACCTTACCCCTATGCCTAATGCTAATTGTAACTCATCCCAAATCCGAGACCAAGCCCTAACCCTAACCCTAACTGTAACCTTAATCTTCACTCTAACTCCACCCCTAACTGGAAACCTGACATTAACCCAAGCCTTACCTCTAACCGCAACCCGAAATCTAATCCTAATCCTAACCCTCACACAACTCTAATTCTCGTCCTAACTGTAACCCCATCCCTAACTCCATTTCTAAACCTAGCCCGATCTCTAACCCAAACCCTAAGCCTCATTCTAGTTCTAACTCTAAGCTTAGCCCTAACTCTAGCCTTAACTGTAACCCTAAGGCTCAACCTAAACTTTACCCTAGGCCTAAACTTAACCCTAGCCTTAACCCGAACCCAACACTAACCCTAATCCTAACCCTAGACCAATCTCAAAAATGTAGCCCTACCTCTAATCCTAACTTTAATTCTAACACTAACTCTATCCCTAAACCTAAATCTAAACCTAATCCTAACCCTTGCCTTAACTGTAGCTGTAACCCTAAATCTTATCCTAACCATCATCTATGTCTGAGGCGACCCTTAACCGTAATGCAAACTCTAATGCCAACTGTCACTCCCAACTCAAACACTAATCCTAACTCTAACGCTAAATCTATTCCTAGCCCTAACCATAATTGTAGCCCTACCCCAAACTCTAAACCTAACTCTAGCCCTAACACCCACTATAACCCTAACCATAACCTTAATTATGAACCTAATTCTACCCTTCACCTAACTATCCCTCACGTTGAACCATCTTTAAACCTGGCCGTAGCCCGAACCTGAATCCTAACCTTAACTCTAACCCTAATCCTTGCCCAAATATCACCCTAACCCTAGCTCTAACCTCAACACTAGCCCTAAACCTAACCCTAACCCCTTTACTAACTCAAACACTTGCCCTAACTCTAACCTCAACCCTAATTCCAACTCTAACTCTATGACAGGGATTAAGAATGTCACCTCACCCTCCAACTGCTCTTAAACTGTAGCAGCTGTTTCACCTGGTCCCATTCACTCCTTCCCATTCTTCATGGAGACCAAAGGGACCCCCACTAAAATTTCGATGATCAAGTTCAGTGCTGCCTTTCCCATGAAATGTTCAACAAATTAAAGTAACACAGTGTTTAACCTGTTTTAATGATGTCCTCAGAACTAACAGGTTGAATGCTCAAGTGCCTCAGAAAATTTCTGAATGTGTTCCTGAGCTCTTTTTCTCTACTGCAGCAGTAATGATTACGAAATGGTGAGAATCACTTGACACCAACAGCATTTCAACTCATATCAGCTGGTCACTGATACACGAGGTTATTAAATGAAGAGTGACCCATCAGAAAAAGGCAGTCTGTTTTCTTGAATAAAGCAAGCATGCCTTTGAAGGAGCAATCATGCTTGAGTGGCATAGTGCTGTATTCAGTTCAAGACAACATCTTGCTCTAAGTATGGCTAAACTTGTGTTTCAGCTTGAAACTCCATTTTAACCAGCTGTATAGCTCTAAATCTACTTCATAAAATTCACATTGTCTATGTTTAAAAAAAAGACACTAGATGCCTCTAGATGTTTTAGATTTGTGTAAATTAGATCATAAAAGAACTGGACAAGTCATTTAGTATATTCTCCTGAATACAAAGGTCTGCTAATGAATGCTGAGTTTGACTGGACATGGGAAATAGTTAAAGTACAGCACTGGGCTGTTAAACTATAATCCAAATTTAATCAGGATGCTTTTAGCTTAAATAATTCTTGGTCACAGCAGGTAACCTGTTATGTATACTGTGGCTTTGTTATCAGTGTTCATTATGGTCCTGTCTTGCAGACCATCTCATTTCAGTTCCTAGGTAGTAAGGGCTTGTTTTATGGAGCTCAGCTTTATTTGGAAGAATAAATGGGGATGTTTGAATCATTAGCTGCGTTGTCTACTAATATAGCACCAATTTTTAAGGCATAAGCTAAGTTATGTTTACAATTAGAGTGAGACTATGAAGGAGCAAACTTAAGGAATGCCCTTTCACACAATAGGGTGGTAAACATTTCACATTTTCTATCATAACATGGTGGTGGATGCTTGGAGAATTTGAGATGTCAAGACTGAGATGAATTTTTAAATTAAAATGAAATAACTGCAGATGCTGTGAATCAGAAACAAAAACAGAGATTGCTGGAAAAGCTCAGCAGGTCTGACAGCACCTGTGGACAGTATTCAGCGTAAACATTTTGCATTGAGTGGCCCTTCTTCGGTTCTGAATAGGGCTCACTGGACCCAAAACGTTAACTCTGAATTCTCACCACACATGTTGCCAGACCTGCTGAGGTTTTTCAGCAATTTCTGTTTTGTTTCAGAGATAGATTTTTTTTGGGTGAGAGGACCAAGGGACATGAAGATCTAGTCACAGTCTAATTGAATAGCCAAGCAGATCCAAGGGGCTGAATGGTCTCCTCCTATCCATCATTTTGATATAGTTTATTGTTAAGCATTTGTTACAATATATAATGAAAAGTGTATTGTCTTGCCACTCTCTGGTGCCATCCTCCCATGTTGAGAGTCAACCCACTGGCCTTTTGTGGTGCCAATTAAGTTTGAGCTAGGCATGGAATCTTTGTCATTTATGTACATCTGACATGAACAGTTTTTAAGATGACTTCATCCAGCAACAAAAGATCAGGAAGGCAGTTTACGCTGACTGATCTTTATCTCTGAAATTTCACTACCAAAGTAATCATCGTACATTACAACTTGTCTTTAAGAGCAAGACAATGGATTGTGTTTCCAACCATAGTTCTGGGCCCAGCATTCAAAGGGTTAAGGTGAGCCTTGTGTTAGAGCAAATCTGCAGCGAGCCTGGCAGAGTTGCCTCATGGCTTCAAACTGAAATTCATTACAATTCTCCAGTGTGTGAGAAATGTTTGCTCCTTTCAGCTAGCAGCTCTGGACAACTTACTAAAACAATTCGGTGAGAAAGTGCCAGCTCTTTCCAACTTGCTACTCATTAAACTAGGCACAGATAAGTGTGCATCTAATCATAAAAAAGATAATTTCAAAACTTCATGGTGGAAGGCCAGGTGGTGAGCAGAGTAAAGCTGGATGAAGAAAAAGCTCTGGCTCAAATTCATGTTACCTTGTCTTATCTTTTTTTTGATATTGGTCACGCTCATTATGGTACTGAACAATCATAAAGATCTGTCTGTAAATCTATAAGTCATATATTTAAAGAAATGTTATTTGATCTTGTTATATTTTTGTGTCCTTGTACAGATGCATTTTATGAGTTACTTCCAAAGGTTTAAATTTTTGTTACTGGTGGAGATGTTATACTGGTATAATTTCAACAAATCTTCAACTGCCTAATTTACCGGAGCAGTTATGAAAATTGTGACTGATTTGACAAGTTATACATTTTTTATTAACTGTAAATGACTAGGATTATCATTAAGGAATGACTTGAAAGGCCTTAAAAGTTTCTGATCCAAAAATACATCAGTAAGCATGATATAGAGTTATTGAGTTATACAGCATGGAAACAGACCCTTCAGTCCAAATAGTCCATGCCAACCAAGTTTTCCAAACTAAAGTAAATCCACTTGCCTGCGTTCGACCCGCATCCCTCTAAAACTTTCCTATTCATGTGTGTCCTAATGTCTTTTAAATGTTGTAACTACATCTGCATCTACCATTCCTCCTGGCTGCTCATTCTACACATGAACTACCGTCTGTAGGAAAAAGTCGCTCCTCAGGTTCCCTCACCTTAAAAATATGCCCCTTAGTTTTGAACGCCTCCACCCCAGGGAAAAGGTCTTTGCTATTCAACTTACCTATTCCCTCATGATTTTATAAGCCTCTATAAGGTTACCCCTCAGCATCCTATGCTCCATTGACAGAAGTCCCAGGCTTTTCAGCCTCTCCTCATAACTCAAACCCTCCAGTCCCAGTAACAACCTGGTAAATCTTTTCTGCAATTTCATAATATCCTTCCTATAGCAGGGTGATCAAATGCACACAGTACTTCAGAAGTGAACTCACCAACATAGATAGCAAGAACTGCAGATGCTGGAGTCAGAGTCAACACAGTGTGAAGCTGGAGGAACACAGTAGGTCAGGCAGCATCAGGCGAGCAGGAAAATTGATGTTTCAGGTTCACACCCTTCATCAGGACTCAGGAAAGTCAATGTTATGGGTTTACACCCTTCACCATGAAGGGTACAAACCCGAAACTTTGACTTACCTGCTTCTCTGATGCTGCCTGATCGGCTGTCTTCCTCCAGCTCTGCACTGTATTGACATGGATTCATCAACGTTATGTTCTTGATCATTAGGGGAATCAAGGGTTCTGGGGAAAGGGCAGGAATGTGGATGTGAGGAGTGTTGGATCAGCCCTGAACCAGTTTTTTGTGGTGCAGGTTAGTTTAGATCCTTTCATTCATACTTTTGTCAGTCATTGTTATCTGGCAAAGGATGAAGCACCCCTGGCAAACTCTCTGCCTCTCTCACTTTTGTCATCTCAAACACACAACTTTCCTGTCTAATGTTCACTATCTTTCTCTCTCATATACATTCACTCTCCCTGTCTTTCTTTCTCCCTCATCATATGCTCTCACTCTCACTCTCACTTTTACTCTCAATACCACTCACACATTCAACTCTCCCACGGATTTGGTCAGAATGGGTCCATAGGATATGTTGCTTTGTAACAGTTAAATTATAATACGGTTTGCTAGGGGTTAAACGTGAATTTACAATGCAAAAAGGATATGGCGGCATTGCAGGAGAACTATTCTCAAAATGATACTCAGAACGGGCTAGGAATGAACAAAGTTAAAATAAAGCTGCAAGAGGGTCAAAGCGGGAAATGATTTTAAAAAAAAATGACTCTTAAACTCATAATAGCATTCAGAAAAAAAATGGCAAAAACACACTGGTAGCAATCTCTTGATTTATTTTGATATGATTTGATTTATTGTTGTCACACGTATCTAAGTACAGTGAAAAGTTTTGTGTGCAGTACAGGCAAATCATGACATACAAGGACATACTGATCATAGAGTGATTGAACAGAGTGATGGATATAAGGTTATGGCTGCATAGGAGATGCACTAAAGTAAGGTCAACATTAGATTTGAAATTTGGGAGATCCATTCAGCAGTCTGGCAGAGTCCCTGAGGATTGGAAAAATGTCAATGTGACACCGGTATTCAAAAAGGGAAGACCAAAAAAAATTGTAGGTGACATAATCCAGCTCGCTTAACATCTGTCTTTGGGAAAATCTTAGAATCTATTTAAATAAAGGTGTTATGGTAGAGCGTTTAGAAATAGATAACATGATCAAGCAGAGTCAGCACTTTTTCATGAAGTAATTGTGCCTGACAAATTCATTAGAGTTCTTAAAGAAGCAATAAGCAGTACAGATAAAGGGGAAACAGAGACTATAAGATATTCAGATTTTGGAAAAGCATTGGATAAGGTACTGCATATACATCTATTTAATAAGATAGAAACATCTAGTGTTGGGGTTGGTATCTCAGCAGGAGCAGAGGATGGGCTAACTAATAGAAGACAGAGAGTTGACATAAATGGGGTATTATTGGGATGACAGCAGAGTGCCACAAGGATCATTGCTGGGACCAATATATGTTTCCTATATATATCAATGACTTGAATGAGGGAAGTGAATGTGCTATTGCAAGTTTGTAGATTATAGAAGAGTGGAAAGGCAAATGATGATTATGCTACAAAGAGTTTGCAGCTGATATAGACAGGTTGAGTGAATGGTTGAAAACTTGGCAGTGCTCCTGCATGAATCATAAAGACCTAACATCTAAGTTCAGTGGGTTATAGGGAAGGGAAATCGACTTTTGACATTTATTTCAAAGTAAATTGAGTATAGAAATAGGGAAATCTTGCTAAAACTATATCCTGCAAGAATCAGACCACTGCTGGAATACTGTGAAGAATTTTGGTCCCCGTAACTAAGCAAAGATATAAAGGCATTATAGGCAGCCCAAAGAAGGTTCACTAGGTTGATCCTAGGTTTGGAAGGGTTTTCTTATGAGGAGGGATTCAGTAGCTTTATCTTGTCACATTGGAGTTGAGAAGAATGAGAGGTGACCTTCTTAAAGCATACAAGATTCTTATAGGACTTGACAGGGTGAAAGCAAAAACATTATTCATCCTTGTGAGGAGGGTCTAAGACCAGAGGACATAATCTGAGAATAAGGATCATCCATTTAAGAGAGAGACGAAGCGGAATTTCGTCTCTCAGAATCTAGTCAATCTATAGCATTCTTTACCATAGAAGGTTGGCAACGTTGGTTCAAGTGGACTCCTTCTGATACTATATCTTAAGGTTTTGTGAGCCATAAGTAACACTGGTTTATAATTAAGTCCAGTTGTGTTTTTATTACATGGTTTTCTCAAATTATTCTTGGTATTTTGGGAATTGAAGGGAATTGGAAATTCCAACATTGTTTCTGTTAGATTGGGCACAGACCGAAAGATCTCCACAGAGGCCAGTATCTCGTCACCAAGTCACCCTTTATTTGCATGTGGAGATTCCTTGACACTGATCCAACTCCCTCAGAGCCAGCTCTCAGAGTGTCCCTGACACTCCTGTTCTTATCTGTCAGCCAGGGCTGCCTGATTGGACTAGGTTAACATCTCCAATCAGGAGACTCATAATCTATGATGTTCGAGATTACAAAGTGTGGAGCTGGATGAACACAGCAGGCCAAGCAACATCTCAGGAGCACAAAAGCTGACGTTTCGGGCCTAGACCCTCCATCAGAGAGGGGCTTGGGGTGAGGGTTCTGGAATAAATAGGGAGAGAGGGGGAGGCGGACCGAAGATGGAGAGAAAAGAAGATAGGTGGAGAGGAGCAGTTTCAAGGCTGAAGAGATTACAAGAGAGTTGCAGTGGGAGAGAGATTCCCTGAGGTTGGTCCGGAGGGAGGAGGGTAACTTCTTCAGGTTAGGCATCCCTGGAAGAGGCTTCGCAGTGAGGTTAAAATTGTATCAGTGATAATGGGAACTGCAGATGCTGGAGAATCCAAGATAATAAAATGTGAGGCTGGATGAACACAGCAGGCCCAGCGGCATCTCAGGAGCACAAAAGCTGACGTTTTGGGCCTAAACCCTTCATCAGAGAGGGGGATGGGGTGAGGGTTCTCTCATTAGCACTGATACAATTTTAACCTCACTGTGAAGCCTCTTCCAGGGATGCCTAACCTGAAGAAGTTACCCTCCTCCCTCCAGATCAACCTCAGGGAATCTCTCTCCCACTTCAACTCTCTTGTAATCTCTTCAGCCTTGAAACTGCTACTCTCCACCTATCTTCTTTTCTCTCCATCTTCGGTCCGCCTCCCCCTCTCTCCCTATTTATTCCAGAACCCTCACCTCATCACCCTCTCTGATGAAGGGTCTAGGCCCGAAACGTCAGCTTTTGTGCTCCTGAGATGCTGCTGGGCCTGCTGAGGTCACTTGGTGTGCCTAGACTACACATTTTTCCGTTGCAAAGCATTTCCCCGCCTGGGAGAAAGGTCTAAGAGCTATTTCCAAGTTCTCTAAGTGCTCATTAGTACTCCTCCCAGTTATTAGCAAGTCATCCAGATAAATGTTGACCTGGTGAAGACCGCGTAAAATGTCCTCCATCATCCACTGAAAAATTGCACAGGCTGATGATACCCAAGGTTTTTTGGTGCAAACTTCTATGGGTATTAATTGTAGCATACATCTGCGAATTCTCATCTAACTGCAACTGCAAGTATGCATGGCTCATGCCCAACTTTGAAAAGGACAGACCCCCTGACATCTTTGCGTATACATCCTGTATGTGAGGGATTAGGTATTTATTGAGCTACAAAAAGTGGTTTACCATTTATTTAAAATTCCCACAAACCATTGCAGTTGCTGCCAGACAACAGAGAATTCCACTGGCCTTAACTGGGTAAGAGAACTCATAGGTCAGTATCCAGGAGAGTGCACACCCTGGAAAGTCCACCTACAACTGGTTTGCCAGTTGTAGCCTACTCATCAGGATTCACAACCTGTATGAGCAGTGCTGCCCATTCTGCAAACTGGGCTGGTTTGATGATTCGTTTCCTTTCCAGCCTTCTGATTTCTGCCCCTACTTTTGCCCATAAAGCGAATGGCACTGGGAAGGCCTGGCAGAATTATGGAATTGTTTCTTGGTCAACATGCAAGATGGACTTGGCTCCTTCCATGCCCCCAGAATTTCCAGAAAAACTTCTGGGTATTCACTTTGGACTTCACTCAGGCAGCCATTTTATAATCGAAAAGTAATGAGCAAATCCAGGTGGATCTTTCTCAACCAATTTCATCCCATCAAGCTTGGGCCCGAGCTTTTTACTATATTCAGTGGTAACTGAATGGGCTGCTTCTCATAGGAGACCAGAACCAAAGTTGTACCCTTAATCTGTAAAGGTTTCCCAGTACAGGTTCTCAGTCCAGCCAAGGTCTTGCACAAACTTAAGGGTCAGAGTCCAGAATGAATTTTGTTAAAGCCTGCTTCTGCAATCACTGATATGGCCGCACTAGTATCAAGTTCCATTAGAACCGGGTGACCATTTAACCAGATGTTTATCTTGATTTGGATGTTGCTAAGCGATTTAACTGTTCCAAACCAGTTGTAGGTGGACTTTCCAGGGTGTGCACTCTCCTGGGTACTGACCTATGAGTTCTCTTACCCAGTTAAGGCCAGTGGAATTCTCTGTTGTCTGGCAGCAACTGCAATGGTTTGCCAACCTGGATCGTGAAAGAAATTGTAAATTGTTTGGCCAATCGTTTTGGGGTGTTGCTGTGGGTTGACCTAGACTCTGTCTATTCAGGATATGTCCTGAGTGAAGCTATGCAATTGCTTTTACTCAAGTGGTGTTTCCCAAGCTTAGTTCGACAGGTAAGGGTGTCTGCTTCTATCGGAACACCCTGTAATTAATATGCTCTACTAGCCACATCTTTTAAAGGTAGAGCCAGTCGTAGTGCCTGTTTGAAGTCCAACTGCGTTTCAGTTAGTAGGCACTTTTGCATGATTACATCTTTACTCCCACTCTCATCACTAATTGAAATAACTCCTCAGAAGCTGGTATCCCATCGCCAAGTCACCCTTTATTTACATGTGGAGAGTCTTGACACTGACCCAGGTCTCAGAGTGAGCAGAACATCTGGCACTCATGTTTATAACTGTCAGCCAGGGCTTCCTGATTGGACCAGATTAACAGCCTCAATCAGGGAGTCATATTCCATGGGGTCCACCTAGCTGATCTCGTTACAATCACTGCATACACTTGAGAAGGCATTAACCGGCAGCGTTTTCCCATTGTCAGGCACTTTGATATTTTGATGGGCTGCCTGATTATATTGAATGTGCAGAGTGAGGGGAAAGTGTCTATTCTCGTCCTTGTTTTGCCATGGATGACCTGTAAGCAGAGAGCAGCACATCCCATCCTTGTATGAATTGTACCAATATTCACTTCTCTTCAGTCAGGGGACTGCAAGATTTCTAAGATGCAGCAGCCCATGTGAAAACATTTGTGAAAGAATCAGTATTTGATTTTTCGCCTTGCTTTTTCTCCAGGGCTTTCTCATTGGATAAATCCAATTGGGACATTGGGAGGGCTCAAGCCTGATTTAAAAACCTCACAAACAATGGATTGAGACTGGTTTCACATCGTCAGCGACAAATTGCAAGATTTCCATCCTGGCAACTTGTGTCATTATATGAAAAGAAAAGAGTAATTTGTAGCTCTCTCACTTAGGGAAGGTGTGCTGGGATCTTAAGGGGGAATTTTTGTGTTTGATTGTATTGTTCATCACCACCTTATTTTAATCTCATCTTCCTCAAAACACTTTTTGATCATTTCTTTGCAGTTTCCAACTTGCATTTTGAAGACTGAAGACTGTTTCTTCTGTTCCTTCTAAAGTGAAATGAAAGGCAACAAAATACTTTTGCTGCCCTGGCATCTTAGTGGTATGGAAGGGGAGGGGTGGTTACATGGTGGTAATATCACTGGTATTCCAGAGACGAAAGCTAACATTCTGGGGACATGGGTGCCATTCCACCATGGCACAAGGTGACATTTGTATTCAATGAAAATCTGGAATTAAAAGCTTGTCCAAATCGTGACTGTGCAAATATTGTCAATAGTCATGAAAATCTGGTCCTTTGATAGAACAGAATAGCAATTTATTGTCACACAATGTTACAAAAAGATACAGTGATAGGTTTTATAAGTCACCACACCATGGTGCCTAACTTAATGACTCAAGTTATAAATAAGAAGAAAATAAAGTAAAAGTTTATCACAGTTCAATTAACGGCTTCCGGGCTCGGGGCACACCAGATAACTGGGCTGAAACTATCATTCAGGATAAGGCCAAGACTGCCATGCTTGGCTGGGATGAGACCTCCACGCCAGGACTAGACTTCCACATTAGGCCACTGGAAGACTCAAAAGCCACCTGCAAAGCAAGGACGAGACGTCGATGCCAAGACAAGTTCCCCACACTGGCACTAACATTCACACTGGGCTGCTGGAATACTGGAAGCTGCTGATGAAGACCCCCATGCCAGGACAAAAACATCACTCCAAGCTGAGACCTGGAAGGAATACCTATAATGAATGGAATCTGCTGTCCTTACCAGACTGGCCTACATTTGACTTCAGACCCACAGCAGTGTGATTAACTCTTCCCGACCATCTGAAATAGCTTCACAAGCCAGTCTGTTGCCTCAAGCTACTATGAATTTGAAACAGAGGAATGAATTTGGGTAGTTCACCCAGCACCAACCAAGAAACAACAACAAGCTCAGACCTGCTGCCCATGTAAAATCCTTCTTGGTGCCATCTGGGTTTGAACAACACTGGGAGAGCTGGCTCTCAGACAAGTTGAAATCATACCTTATAAACAATGTCCAAGACACAACTGTCACCATCCCTTGGCATATCCTGTCCCAGCAGAGGTGGCAGAATAGTGGTATACAGTTGGGAGGAAGTTGCCCTGCGAGTCCTCAGCATTGATTCTAGGCCCCAAGTCGTCTCAGGGCATCAGGTTAAATATAGGTGAAGTAATTTTCTGCTATTACCACATATTTTAATTTATTTGATTTATTATCGTTACATGTACCTAAGTATAGCAAAATGTTTTATTTTACGTGTGGTGTGAGCAAATCATAACATACAAGGACATACAGATCACAGGTGATTGAACATTAACATTTGCAAATTTACAGCTGCATGGGAGATATACATATGCAAGATCAACATTAGATTTGAAAGTAGTGCAGTCCATTCAGCAATTAAATAACAGAAGCTTTTCTTGAATGTGTGTTTAAGCTTTTGTACTTTTTAGCCAGATGGAAGAGGTTGGAAGCGATTATAACCAGAGTGGGAGGGGTTTTTGATGATGTTGTATCAGTGATAATGGGAACTGCAGATGCTGGAAAATCCAAGATAACGTCAGCTTTTGTGCTCCTGGGATGCTGCTGGGCCTGCTGTGTTCATCCAGCCTCACACTTTGTTATCTGGGGTTTTTGATGATGTTGTCTGCTTTGCCACGGCAATGAGAAGTGTAGATGCCACCCCCACAGTTGATGAATTGGTACTCCTCCATGTTGAACAACACTTGGAAGAAGCTTTGAGGGTGGCAAAGGCTCGAAATCTACTCTGGGCAGCGATTTCAATGTCCACCACCAAGAGTGGCTTGGCAACAGCACTACTGATCAAACTGATTCTACAGGGCACAGCTGCTAGACTGAGTCTACAGCAGGTGCTGAGCGAGCCAATAAGAAGAAACAACATCCTTGTCCCTGTCTTCACCAATCTATCTGTTGCAGATGCATCTGTCCATGACAGTATCAGTAGGTGGGACATCTACACAGTGATTGTGGAAATGGAGTCCCATCATCACTTTAAGCACACCCTCCATTATGTTGTGTGGTACTATTACCATGCTTAATGGGTCAACTTCAAATAGATCAAGTGGGCATCCATGAGGCGCTGTTGGCCATCAACAGCAGCAGAATAATATTCAACCACAAGATTCATAGCTTGTCATATCCCCCATTCTACCAACTCTGTTCTAGCGAAGATTTCATGTGGGCACGCCAGGAGTAGAACTAGGCATACTAAAAATTAAGGTAGGAACCTGGTGAAGCCAGAAAACAAGACTACTTGCATGCCAAACAGTATAAGTGCAAATGATAGACAGAGTTAAGCAATCCCAAAACCAATGGATCAGAGTTTAAGTTCTGTAGTGCTGCTACACCAGTCATGAATAGCATTGGACAAATAAGCAATAAATAGAAGGTGGTGCCCGCATGAATGTCCCAATTCTCAATGATAGGAGAAACATCAACACAAAACTATCTATCTTAAGCTAGAAGTGCTGCATGGATGATCTATCTCGGCCTCCTCCAGAGGCCTCCAGCATCACAGATGCCAGTCTGCAGGCAATTTGATTCCATTCATGTGATTTCAAGCACTGGTTACTGCAAAGGCTATGGATCCTGACAACATTTGGACAATAGTACTTGTTGCACCCCTAGCTGAGCTGTTCCGGTACAGCTACAACATGAGATTCTACCTGACAATGTGGAAAACTATCCAGGTATGTCCTGTAGATAAAAAGCGGGGCAAATCCAACCCAACCAATGACCATCCATTAGTCTACTCTTGATCACAGTAAAGTAATGGAAGAGATTGTCAAAAGAGCTATTTAGCAGAACTTACGAAGGAATGACTGCTCATTGACCTTAGTTAGAGTTGCACCAGGGCCCTCAGTTCTGATTTCATTCAGAACCTGAAGCAGTCCTTGACCAAATACAGCAAGACCTGTACAATATCCAGGCCTGAGCTGAAAAGTGACAAGTAACATTCATGCCACACACATGCAAGGCAATGACCATCTCCAACAAGACAGAATCTAACCATTTTTCCTCAACAGTCATTGACATTACTAACATTTCCTATTATCAACATCCACGTGGTTACCACTGATCAGAAACTGAACTGGACAAGGGAAGTAAAGTTTCCATAGTCCCAGAGGACCATGGGATTGCTCTCTCATTATAGAGAGATGACTGGTGATAGTTAAACCTGAGGCCTCAGGCAGGGAGAGAGGTTGAGAAAGAGTGTCTTTCAATGATAACCTCAGTTGGTATGGGCCAGCCACAAGGACACTGTGACTACTACAGTAGTCTGAGGTAAGGAGGAGTCGAGGTGACTAACTCACCTCCTCATTTACTGAAGCCTGTCCAAATATTCCCCACTTGCTGTTGAAAGTACCTCCAACAATTCTTGAGAACTGGACACCACCCAGGACAAAGCAGCCCAACTGACTGGCACCACAACCACAAACATCACCTTTCCTTAACTTTCGCTGGGTCAAAATCCTGGAATGGCCTTCCAAACAGAACGAGGAGTGTCCCTGCACCCAAAGGCCTGCAGCAGTTCAAGGAGAAAGCTTAACCCCAGCTTTTCAGGAATAATTAGGGATTGGGAATAAAATCTGACAAGCTACCGATGCAATGCCCAAACCCTATGGATCAATAAAACAATTCCCTTTGTTATAATTTACCCATAATGTGTACACATGTAGCCAAAGGAATTGCACCAGGGGACATTTCAGTAGAGGACACAAAGTCTGCTGGGGGCTGAGTGGGGTGGGGAGGAGCTGCTGAGGAGAAGGAAAAGTAACCTGGAAAACCACGTTTATAAGGTAGAGTGCCAGCTAACCTCTCCAAATTATATGCCTGCAAAACATATAGCCCAAGAAGATCATTCATGATTGTGCCCATGGTGTTTCTCTGGTGTGGTTCTCCACATTCTGTGAGAGAAAAACAGGGGCTGGCAGTCAGTCCAGCACACTGTCATACAGAAACGTTTTCATTGAAGATTCCACAAGGGATGTCATCAGTTTCTACCTCCAGCCATGTCTTGTCCTATCAACAAGAACCTGGTTCTAAACTCTGCAAACATTTGTTTTTATAATAGCATCCACGTCAATGTTTGAACATTCAGGTACTGAATATCTGGGTCTTATCTTCAAAGCTTCTGATCAGGTCTCATCATGGTCTCACTCCAATATCCTATCACTTGGATCTTTATGAATCACACAATGGCAGGTCTCCCCAGTTACCCTGAATTATATAATGTATTGCTGATTGCAAGATTCTGCTTTGGACATCATCTGGTTAATGTTCTGATATTGGTTTCTCTTTGTTTGCTCTCTCCTCTCCATGTGCAGTGTCAATCAGCCATAGCGATACAAAATAGAAATGTGAATAATTTCCTCTTATGACACCCACTTTTTTTTCTCTGTAGGGAGGCACAGCTAGGGATTTTGTCAGAAAACAGCCCTCAAGAAGAGATCCTCTTCTTAATATTTGCCAATTAGGTCTTAGATGTTTAAACTGTCTGAGGGAACAGACTGATTCACCTCCCCAACTCCTGAGAATTGCTGGAACCCACATTTAGGTCTATGTGATCACTCATATGCAAAGGTAAAACTTATTAGTTTTAGAAACTGGATGTCAATTGCTCAAAGCTAACTTGTGTTTATTCAATGAGAATCCTAAAGCAGCAGTTGGGCCTATTTAGCAAAAGAATCCATTATTCAAGAACAGCTTGTTCCCCTGCCATTCAGACTTATGAATGGGCCACTCATATATTAGAGTTAATCTGTCTCTGCACCTTCTCTGTAGCTGTAACACTGTATTCTGCGTGCTGTTCAGTTACCCTGATGTACTAATTTAAGGTTATGATTTGTCTGGGTAGCCCCCAAAATAATACTTTACACTGTATCTTGGTACATCTGACAATAATAAATCAAATCAAACCAAATCAAATTGGAGTTATGGTGTGGTGTTGAAACAGCAATTGTTAGACTAAAGATATGAATGTTCTTGGTTCAATCTTGGGAGTTGGAGTGATTCGGTGCTGGAGAAAGTAAACTGTTCAGTTGTGTGAAAATGCAGTTCTAGGTCAGAAGGGAATATACGAATCTGGGAGTGAAAGCCTCTGTTCCTGGAGGTGAAGAGATTGGAGATTCATGGAAGGGTATACTCAATCAAAAGTAATCATAGCCTGCTGGAAGTCAGCCCTTTACCGTTCTCCACCTTCAGTCTATCAGTGCTTCCCGCTCCACGTTTACCCTTGGTCCTCTGGGACGCCTGTGGGAGGGGTGGGCTTCCTGTAGTTGACAGCCTCTGAATGGTCAGCAGCTCTAGCTGGGCAGGTTTCCTACATTGTGGAGTCATGATCTCAGGGGAAAGCCAGCCTGTGACTTCAGGCAACATGTGGTTTTTACGCACTTCCCCTGGAACAGGTCTCTCCAGGAATTAATGATAACCCAAGACTCCTCTCCACGACATCTGCTGTTATCCCAGTAGAGGATATGTTAATCATATGGTTCCCCAGAAGACAGGGAGGGTCTGGAATTAAAAGACAGTGAATTTACATTTCTACTCGGGATCAGGCTGCTTGTGAGACATCTCACTATGGCGATGGGTTGAGGTGAGTAAGATTTGAGTTTATCTCCGTGAAGTTAGTTGGGATATTGTCAACACTTGAGACCAATTGATTTTTGGCTTTCCAGAAAGTGCATGGTATTTTTCTGGGATTGTTTGGGAAGAAAAGGGTGTGTCTGGAGTACAGCACTGTGGAAGTAATCACAGAGGAAAGTCTGGATATCTCCTCTCTTGTCTTATTCTTTCATACAATGTGGGCATTGCTGACTGGTTCAGTAAATATTTCCCATCCCCAGTGGCCCTGAAAAAGGTGGTGGTGAGCCAGCTTCATGAATCATTGTTGTCATTGGAATGTAGGTACATCCACATTGCTTTTCGGGAAGGAGTTCCAGGTTAGCCATGATATGAAGACAGGCAATAGCCTAGTGGCATTATCACTGGGCTGTTAATGCAGAGACTTAGATAATGTTCTGGGGACCCCCTTATAGCTCTCCTAAGCCCTTTCTTCAGCTCCTTCCTGGATAACTAGTATCCCTCGAGGTTCTTTTCCGTTCCTTGTTTCCTAAACCTTACATAAGTATCCTTCTTCCTCTTAACCAGTCGTCCGACCTCTCTTGAGAACCAAGGCTCCCTCACTCGACCGCATCTTCCCTGCCTGCTAGGGACAAACATATCGAGCACACACAGTATGCATCCCTTCAACAATCTCCACATTTCAATAGTGCTCTTCCCAGGCAGCATCTATTCCCAAATTATGTTACTCAATTCTTGCCTAACAGAACTGTAATTACTCTTCCCCCAATTATAAACCTTACCCTGCTGTAAGTACCTATCCTTTTCCATGACTATTGTAAAAGTAACAGAGTTATGATCGCTATCGCCAAAATACTCTCCTACCGACAAGTCTAACACTTGGCCCAGTTCATTGTCAAGCACCAAATCCAAAGTGGCCTTATCTTGTGTTGGTCTATCTATGTACTGTGTCAGGAATCCTTCCTGAATGCACTGGACAAACTCCGCTCCATCTACACTATTACAACTAAAACGTTTCCAATCAAGGAAAGTTGAAGCCACCCATGACTACAACCTTGTGACTTCTGCACCTTTCCAGTATCTGCTTCTCAATCTGCTTCTCCACTTCTCTGCAACTATTAGGGGATTTGTAAAAAAAGACCCCAACAAAATGACTGCTCCTTTCTTGTTGCTGACCTCAACCCAAACTGTCAACATATCATTCTCAAACTGACATTTAGTAGCTGCTATACTAGCCCTGACTAGCAATGCCACTCACCCGACTCCATCCTCCCTATTTCTTTTAAAGCATCTAAACCCCGGAACTTCCAATGACCATTTCTCTCCCTGAGTTACCCAAGTTTCTATAATGGCCGCAACATCGTAGTTCCAAGTACCGAACCATGCTCTAAATTTATCCACCTTATTTCTGACACTCCTGGTGTTGAAGTATACACACCTCAAGCCATCTCTGTGTCCACAATTATGCTCCATCGATCACATTTCTTTATAAACAACCTCACTCCCTGTTGTATCTGTTGGAAGGCTGACTACCTCATGCCCTGAATTACGAATCTGGTTCCCCATCCCCTGCCAATCTAGTTTAAACCATCCTGTATAGCTCGAGCAAACCTCCCTCCCAGGATATTTGTGCCCTTCCGGTTCAGGTGCAACCCATCTTTATTGTACAGGTCCCACTTTCCCCAGAGAGTGTGCTCCAATTATCCACATAATGGAAGCCCTCCTTCCTATACCACCCCTGTAGCCACATGTTTGGCTAAACTCTCATCTTACTTCTTACCTCGTTATCACATGGCACTGGTAGTAATCCAGAGATAACTACCCTGTTTATCCTGCACTTCAGCTTCCAACCCTGTACTCGTTTTTCACATTCTCAGTCCTTTTTCTACTGATGTCAATGGTATCGATGTGTACCATGACTGCTCGTTGTTCACCCTCCCCCTTAAGGATCTTGACAAATGATCCAAAACACGATCCAAGACATCATGGGCCTTGGCACTCAGGAGGCACCATAGCATCCGTTCATCTCATTCGCATCCACAGAACCACCTGTCTGTGCCTCTTACTATCGATTTCCCCACGACAATTACTCTCCTATTCTTCCCCCTTCCCTTCTGTGCCACAAGGCCAGGCTCAGTGCCAGAGACCTGTCCGCTATGGCCTTCCCCTGGTAGGTAGTCCCCCCCTCAGCAGTATCCAAAACGGTATACTTGTTATTGAGGGGAACAGCCACAGGGAATCCCTGCACTGTCTGTCTATTCTCTTTCTGCTTTGTGATAGCCACCCAGCTACCTTTTTCCTGTACCTTGAGTGTGACCACCTCCCTATAACTTCTCTCTATCACCCCCCAGCCTCCCAAATGATCCAGAGTTCATCCAGCTCCAGTTCCAGTTCTCTAACGTGGTTTTTGAGGAGCTGGAGTTGCGTATACTTCTCGCAGGTGAAGTCAGAAGGGACACCTGCAGTGACCCTTATCTCCCGCATCCTGCAAGTGGAGCATGAAACTGCCCTCGCTTTCATCCCCTCTACTCTAGATTTCCAGAAGAATGAAAAAATAGCCTTAACTTACCAGCTCTCCACACAGTCTTTTTTTTTGGTTAGAGGAGAAGGATGAGTGGGAGACACTGGATGAGAAGTGTTTTGGGTTTAGCCAATGCCTGAAAATATCAGTTCCTTCGTGGCTCATATTCTCTCCACATACCCGCTGCTGAAAACAAGAGGGCCGCTGCTGCATGAGGTAAGTTTTTATACAGGGTGAAAAACAACCTCACCTTCCCATCGGCACGCTGGCTCGTGCTGCTGCCGTTGAAAACAACAGCAAAAATAATGTGCCATGAATTGAATTTGCCCTGTGGAGGAGCATTATTGGTGCTAAGTGAGATCAAGTCATTCGCGAGCTCCTCCTTGGACTAGCAATTTACTCTTCAGTATGATGAGAGTGAGTTAAATGGGAACTGATCATCTGCTTTTCTTATGTTTACCGATCTTTCCATGCATCTTGCCTCAATTGACTCCGGTTGAAGTGTGATCCATACATAGTTCACACAGAATAGAGCAACTGAAAACATCACAGCTGTTTAGACATTCTTTAAAGCGAAAAAAATAGTCTCATTAGGTTGTGTATAGCAAGTAAATAAACGGGTAAAATTAGCTGCAAATACAGCTTTAAAAGTAATTATTTTCAGGATCAATGAAGGAACAAGAAGCCTTGGATTTGTATAGTGCCTTCCATGACCTCAGATCATCCCAAAGTGAATTGGCTTTATTGTCACATGCACTCAAATGAGTACGGCGAAAAGTTTGTGAGTCACCGCTTACAGCACCATCTTAGGTACAAAAGTACCAAGGTACAGCTTCTTCACTTCCAAAATTAGCTACAGTGTAACAATGTCTCCAAAACACAAAACAATCTTAGGTACACCATCTTGGGTATAATCCTTAGTTACAGAATGGAGAAATTAAGAAAAACATCTAACATTACAGCTTTCCGCAGCCGGTCAGAAAATGAAGAAGCGAAGTTAAAAAGACAAAGTGCTTTACAGTGCATAAAGTTGTCTAGAAAGGTAGGCCTTAGGCACCAATGTAATCTATTTTAGCAATGTTAACTACCAGATAAATATTGACCAGGTCATCAGGGAAAATTCAAATGCTTATCTGCAAAGTAGTGCCGTGGGATCTTTCATGACAGGGAATACGCCAGGCTAGTGTCTCCTTCGAAAGACAGGTTCTTCCAAAAGTGTGCAGCAGTCTCACAGCACTGTACATGTGAATTTGACAAGATTTTTCCAAGTGTTAAGAGCGGGATTTGCAATGATAACCTTCTGAAACCACTGATTCACAGATGGTACCTATATGAAGGTGATTCAGGATACAGAAGGACAGATTTACTGCTCAAGTCCTATGGATTATGGTTCATGACGTAAAGGGAAATAAAATTCCATTTACAGGTCCTCCAACAAGTAAGCTTTGGATCTATCCAACGTTGGAGTTCATTGCTTTTGTGCCAAGGTGTTACAAATTGCGTAGATATAAGGAAGAAAGTGTTTGGTTTAGACTAGTCAAAAATGTGAAACAAGAGCTGCCAAATATACATAGGCGTGAATAACAACTGTCTTACATTAGCGAAACCTTGGCTTGATTTGCAATGATCTCATAAAACCATACTGAAGGATATATATTTATTTCCCATCAGTGCCATTAACAGTGCACGGAGGTTGAGGGTGTCAATGACTAATTTCACAAGCGACATTACTCACCCAGCATTACCTTTGAATTGATGCAAGTGCAGCACGAACGAGATAATGAGAACATTGCATAAGATAAATACGGCAATGAGAAATTGATGTCAGGCTGTAGCTGAGTCAGTTTGTCTCCTCAACTATCTCAAAGTGCCTCTGAATCATGTCTACAGCTGGACTGTTATTTCATATGATAATTCCTGAGCGCCTGATGATTCATGACACAAAATTCTGCTCTTCCTAAGATTCCATCCCATCCAGTTCACGCTGTTATTACCTTTGTAGAACAGATGACTTTCAAATCATGAAAGCAGATGTTAATGGCAGGTTAACTTCCTGAACTCCTTATGCAGATATCATTAAAAATATCATCAGTTCGGAGTGATCCAGATGATGCAGAATTCCCTCCCTACTGGCATTGTGAGTCAACCTACAACAGATGAACTGCAGCGGTTCAAGAAGTCAGCTCACTATCATTTTCTCAAGGGCAACCAGGGACAGACAATAACTGCTGGCCAGTGAGTGACCCACATCCCACAAATGAACAAATAAAAAAAGACAATTGTATGAAATGTAATAGTCCTGACTCTCACTGCTTTACTCAACTGGTATGAGAGATTGCCACGAATTTATTTTACTAACAAGGGATTGGGTTTTCTTTCCAAGCAAACATCATGTGTGCTGTTATGATATCAACCAATAAGTGACCAGTTCCAGACATTACACACAAGTGCCAAAATGTAAACATCAAAACAAGAGAAAATCTGACTACTTCCTCAATGTTCAATCTCAAAAACCATCGCTGAAACTCCTGCCATCAACATCCTGGTGTTTACCATTGACCAGAACTGGACCAGTCATTAAGTAGTATTGCTATAAAAGCAAAGTAGTGATTCTGAATTTACTGGTGAATATCACTTCTTGACTCCCCAAAGCCTGACCATCATCTATAAGACACCAACCAGGAGTGTGATGGAATATTCTTCTCTTGCCTGAATGAGTGCAGTTTCAACATCACTTAAAAACCACAGTCCAGGAGAAAGTTGCCCACTTGATCAGCATCCTATCCACCACCTTAAAAATGTACTCTTTCCACCACCACTTCACAGGTGTCAGCAATGTCAACCCTATATAAGGTGCACAGCAACAAGTCACCAAGTGTCTTTAGACACCATCCTCCGTAGGTTCGACCTCTCCAAAGGATAAGGACAGTAGACACATGGGAATGTCACTACCTTAAAGCTCTCCTCCAAACCACAGAACATCCTGGCTTGTAACTACATTGGTGTTATTTCATTGCTGTCAAGTCAAAATCCTGAACTCCCTACAATAATACTGCAGGTGTACTCACAACAAATGCACAGCATTCCAGCTCACCACAATATTACCAAGAGCAATTAGGAATGGGCAATAAGTTATGACCTTGATTTGAATACCCACGTCCCATGAGCAAATATTTCAAAAAAATTAGGATAAGAAAATAATGTAGCCAACCTTATCCATTAAAATTAAATAAAATAATTATGTAGCTATTCAAAACACATTAAGATCGGTAAGACGGATGATGGATCACATCTTCAGCATGTGGGAGTTCTTGGATGCTGGTGGGAACTAGGGCAAACATGTAAATGTTTGTTACTTAAGGAGCTTTGGCTCAGGAGTTGGAGACTGAACTACATGCACTGTGATGTGTGAGGTTGGCAAAAGTGAAATACGATATTTTGGATGAGGAGCCTGTCATACCTCTTTGAGTAGGGTGTTCGGAATTGACCGATGGTCAGGGGCAGGGAACTGTGAAACGTTAGGGGACACAAAGGGTAGGAGAGTAGCAGTGACAGTCTTTCCAATTGTCCAACTGATCTGAGGCTGTTCCAGCTTGTTTGGATACAAATAAGAGATGCACAGGAGATGAGTGAGCTGGTCATCGCAGTATGGTACAGGAACCATTCAAGTGGGGGCAACAAAAAGGCACGTGTTGGCAGTAGAGAACTGGGACTGACACTGTTCTCAGCAGCAAAGAATGAGAATCTGCCTGGTTGTGTTGCCTACAAAATACCAGGGCATGGAACGTCTGAACAGGGATGGAAAGAAAAATTTAATAGGAGGGGAAGGATTCAATTGTCATGGTCCATACGTACAAATGACATAGGCAGAAATGGGAAAGCATTTCTGCATAGTTAGTTATAGGAGCTAGGCACCAAATTAAAAAAAAAACCTCAAAGATAAAACTCTCAGGATTATTACATAAAGCAAGTACAAATTAGCACAGGATGAATCAGATTAGGGAAATGAATGCATGGCCCAGGGACTGGTGTGGGAGATGTAGATTCTGTTTTGTGGGGCACTGAGCCTAGTATTGGGGCAAATAGTGACTGTATCGTTGGCAGGGCCTCCATCTGAACCATGCTCTAATCAACTGCAGAAGTTGAGAGGTAGATGGGGTTTTCAACTAAATAGTCAGGGCGAGGGATCAAAATTAGGAAACTGTAGCAAATCAGAGAGTAGAGACAAGGCAAAACAGAAAAGTATTATTGTTAGAAATGATAAACAGATGGTGACAGGGAGGGATTGAGAGTACAATTCTAGGAATGAATCAACACATAAGGCTAGAGGTTACAAAAATACAGAAAAGGATGAAATTAAAGGCTCTATATCTGAATGCATATAGTGTTCAAAACAACAGATGAACTAATAACACAAATAAAAATAAAAATTTATGATCTGATAGCCAATACTGAGACACAGCTGCAAGCCAACTTGGATTTTGACATTGACGAGTGACAGGAAGCTAGGAAGGGTTCTGTCAGTTAATAATGGCATTGGCACAATAGCGATGGATAACCTAAATGCAGGAAACCAGGATGTTGAAGCAGCTTGGTTAAAGATGAGAAATGATAAAGGCTACAAGTCAGTTGTGGGAGTACTGTATAGTTCCACTAAGAGTAATGACAAAGTAAGACAGAGTAGAAAAGAAGGGGAAAAAAATCTATTTATTAGAAAGAGTCAGTGATAATCACAGACACTTTAATCTGCATAAAAGTAGGAAAAATTTGATGGACAAAGGAAACTTTGATGAGAGTTCATAAATTGTTTTCAGGATAGCTGTTTTCGAAAGCACAATTCTGGAGCCAACCAGAAAACAGGCTATAATAGACCTGGGATTATTTAAATAAGACAGCATTAACTAATGACCTCATTATGAAGGTGAACCTTCGTCCTATTACTTACCATCTGGGTAGCGGTGATCATAAAATGATTATTCATTGTCCTTATTCATGTTTAAAGATTGAAGAGTCGGTCCAAAATTAAAATTCATTCTTAAATAAGGGCAAGTACAAAGACTTGAAATCAGAAATAGCTGAAGTGAAATGGCAAATTAGGCAAAGATATAGAACAATAGAGGCAGATATTTAATGAAATATTTCAGAATATGCAGCATAGATATATGTCACAGAGAAATAAAAATTCTAAGTGGAGGACCCATCTTCTATGGTTAACTAAAAAGTTGAAAAAGAATAAGAGAACAAACAAAAGAGAAGTATGGCACAGGGACAGGCTCTTCGGCCCTCCAAACCTGCGCTGATCGCTCCGGGTTTCTCATCCCACACCAACCCACTCAGAGAGTGTCCCGCTTCGGGTTTCTCATCCCACACCAACCCACGCAGAGAGTGTCCTGCTCCAGGTTTCTCATCCCACACCAATGCACTGAGAGAGTGTCCCGCTCCGGGTTTCTCATCCTACACCAACCCACTGAGACAGTGTCCCGCTCCAGGTTTCTCATCCCACACCAACTCCTTGAAAGAGTGTCCCGCTCCGGGTTTCACATCCCACACCAACCCACTGAGAGAATGTCCTGCTCCGGGTTTCACATCCCACACCAACCCACTGAGAGAGAGTCCCACTCCAGGTTTCCCGTCCCACACCAACCCACTGAAAAAGTGTCCTGCTCCAGGCTACACCAGTCATCACCATGCTGCCATCTGGGCCCCAATCCACATGGAAGCGATAGCCCATCTCCAGGCCTCACAGGCCGACCGACCGAGTCTGTAAACACACTGCCTCTAAAAACATCCCGTTGCTGGTTCGGAGCCCAACGAAGCTGCCTCCTGTCAAATAGCTGTCTTTTTAAAGTAAGTTTGAGGAAACAATGACCCAGTAGAAGGAAAAACACAAGAAGAAAAAGTGCAGGCAAGGAGGACCAGCTGGGGCACAGGAGCCCAAACGCTATCTACTCCAGCACCGCCAACCTTGAGTTTTAATCATTTACTGAAAACCAGAGGGAGACAGAACGCAGGATACTCTGAACCAGTGTGTTTAAAATCTGTCATCGAAAAATATAATAGAAACTTTTATTCAGGACATGGCAGCATTTACAACATTCAATGTAGTCAGACAGTGTTGTTGTTTCATGAAAGAGAAACCATGTTCAACAATTCTTTTGGAATTCTTTGAAGAAGTAACATCTGCTGCAGATAAAGTAGAACCAGTGGATGTCCTGTACTTAGATTTCCAGCATGTATTTGGTAAAGTACCACATCAAAGGCCACATCAAAAGCTGATGGTCTGGGGCTAACATATTCACATGATTAGAGGTTTGGCTCACTAACTAAAAGCAGGGAGTAGCCATAAATGGGTCTTTTTCTGGTCAGCAATTTATAACAAGCTATATGCATCGTGAAGAGGGCTGAGGATTCCAATTTTACAATTTATACAAGTGACTTGGTTGAAGGGATGGTTGTTAAATTTGTTGAGACAAAGATTAGTGAGAAAGCATGAAATAACGTGGACATAAGGAGGTTACAAAAGGCGACAGACATGGTAATAAGTCAGCATAGATATGGTTAATTGAATATCATGTGGAAGAATGTAAAATTATGCATCTTGGCAAAAAGTGTAAAAAAGAAGCATATCTAAATAGTGAGAGATGCAGAGGGGTCTCAATGTCATTATGCATGAATCATAAAACGTGAACTTGCAGGTACAGCAAGCAGGTAGGGAAGCTCATTGAATGTGATTGCTTATTGAGAGGGGCATTGAATACAGAACTAGGGAGGTTACGCTTCAGTTCTCCAAGGCACTGATGAGACTGAATCCAGAGAACTCAGTCTACTATTGGTTTCCTTATTCAAAGAAAGATGTAAATACATTGGAAGCCATTCAAAAAAGATTCCCCAGCTTAAAAATTTGAATTGACAAGTTGTCTTATGAAGAAAGGTTGAGCATCCTAGACTTATATCGGCTGGAGCTTAGAAGATTAAGAGGTGACTTGTTTGAAGCATGTAAGATCCTGAGGGATCTTGACAGGGTCTTTGTGGAAAGGATACTTCCTTTTGTGGGAGAATTAGAACTAAGGGCCACTGTTTCAAAATAGGGGATTGTCCATTTAAGACAAAGATTTGTTGAAACTCTCTTCCTTGAAAGATGGGGTCAAAGTAGAGGCTTTGAATGCCTTTAAGGCAGCAGTAGATAGATTCCTGATTAGCAAGAGGACTACAGGTTATCAGGAGATCGTGGGAATGTGGAAAATTGGCAAACCAATCAGCCATGGTACCATTGAAAGGTGGTTTCGGCACAAAGGCTACTCCTGGTTCTAATTTATATATTCATATGTTTGTAGCTTGTAACAAAAACAAAATCAACATCAGGAAGTTCCACTTCACTCCAAGAATGACCAGCATATAAAGTAGACCCAGACAGAGGAAAAGAAGGAAGTAATTAGGAAGGAATTAGGAAATAATTAGGTAATGTAGTAGGAAGACATTAGCATCTTTTTGGATGAATGAGTTAAGATATGGTGAATTGTTATCCTGATCCATTATTATCTTGTCACCTTCTGAAATTAATGACTTATGTGACTTTTATTTATTCACAGGATGAGGGCATTGCTGGCCATCATTTATTGCCATCTCTAACTGTCCAAAGTCAATGACATACCCATGGGGCTAGAATCACACGTTGGGCAGAACAGGTAAGGATGGCAGATTTCCTTCTCTAAAGGACATTAATGACCCAGTTGGCTTTTTCCTCCCCTTGACAATTGGCAATGGTTTCATGGTCATCATTAGACTCTTAATTCCACCATCTTCCATGACAGGATTTGGACCCAGGTTCAAACTGAATATTACCTGGGTCTCTGGATTAATAGTCCAGCAATAATATCACTGGGCTATCACTTCCTCTTTGCAAGTCAGGCATCAATGGAAAAATTCAACTTCCTGGTGGTCTTCGGGAGGATAGGTATTTTCTTCATAGTCTTCTTGCAATTGTTTTTCTGCCACATTTTCTTTGTCATAGGCATCCACTTGGTAATCTCAGCAGTAGCACAGCATAAAATGGACCAACCCACTGTCATTTTGCCAATTTCTCTGACTCAGACACTGAGTCATCCCTAGTGCAGTGTAAATGCTAGAAGCATTCTTTCACAGGTCATAAACTGTGATTGGCAAGATATCTTCCTGCAGAACATGGTTCTTTCTGGACAGAGCAAACATCTGCAGCAGCCAGTTTTTCAGCTGGTGATAACCATCTGCAGGACCCAGCCAATCTTCATCAACATCTATGATGAGAAACATAAACATCACATCACTCTGCCACTTTGAATGGAATCTTTCTGTAAGCAGGGCCTCTGCTGGCCATGCCACCGATGACTGGCAGAGTCGAAATGCAGATTTGTAAAGTCAAGTTCCACGACGTAAAAATGAACAGCACGCTGACTGATTCTGGTGCTGCTGCTGAACTGGCTTGTAGAAAGGCAGCAATCGCTAACAGAGTTTTGTCTCATAGCTATGGGTCTGGTTTCAAGAGGTATTGCAGGTCAGAGATAAGGCGTTGGATTTTCATCCGTGAGGATGGGAGTTTCCCAGCTCAGCTGGCCTGTCTTGGGAGAAAGTATGCTCAATGGATGGATTTTTGTCCTCAGGATGATGGCTACCATCAGAAACTGGGCCCAGCACCTGCAGAAAGAGTTCAGAGGCAGCTGCAGGGATACAGAGGCAGCTACTGTTGCAGTAAAAGCAATAAATCAGAAAACAGCCCTTTTGTCCTCACCTTCACACAATCTCCATGACCACTCACCAGTCTGTACCCGATCACCCACCCTCATGCTTCCATGCCAATCTGCCACATTTCCATGAGCATTCACTCACTGTACACTCTGTACAGAGCCAATCAATTATTTAGTAACTGCGCGGTGTGTGAAAAAGCTTTTCACATGAAAAAAGCTGGGTCTTGCCACGTCCAAATACAGCAAGACGTGGACAATGTTCAGGTTTGGTCTAATAAGTGGAAAGAAACATTCACGACACATAAGTACCAGGCGATGACCATCTCCATTGAGAGAAAATCCATCTATCACTCCTTGACATTCACTGGTGCTTGCGTTGCTGTACTCTCACTATTAACATCCTGTGAGTTACCATTGATCAGCCCTATAAACGCTGTGGCTACAAGACAAGGCCAGAGGCTACTAATCCTGCACTAAATCACTTAGCTCCTAGCTCTTCGGAGCTTGACCACCATATATAAGTTACAGGTCAGGAGTGTGTTAGAACATTCTACAATTGCCTGGACAGCTGTCGTTCCATTAACACTCGAAGTTTGACAGCATTCAGGACAAATTGGCCTGCTTGATTGGCACCACATCTAATACCTTTAAGTGTGCTTATCTTTGACAAACAATGCACAGTAGCAGCAGCATGTACCCTGAACTAGATGCACTGCAATAAATCATAAGGGTCCCATTGTGAATAAATGATCATGTTACCTTTAAAGTGACCACTTATCAAGACAGCTCAAAGAAAATCAAGCTCTGAAACAATTATTTAAACTTGATTGCATACAGCAAACAAAATAAGGCCCCTCAAGTAAGCAAGTTAAGCCTCACAACCCAACTGAGTTCCTACCGGATCAACGGTGGAATTTAGTAACTATTCCAACCAACAGCATCTCTCTCTGGATATATCTAGGATTCAATCCTTGCGCAGTACAGTTGTCTGATGTTCTGTTGCTAAAAAATCCCAAAGTTGAATTATTATGGGATTTTCTGTCTTGTTAGGTATGATATTGTTTATGAAAGATCTTAAGTCACCTTGTCTGTGGCTCACTTTCTTATCAGGAGTAGCTTCTATGTTCCTTGTTACATTCAGTGTTAGCTGTCAGCCTGCCCTGCCATTAACTTCATAAAATCTTCTGCAGGGCAATCATTTGTCCTTGTGGCATTAAGCTGCAAGTTATCAAGCATTAGGTAAAACAGTTTTTTTAAAAATGTTTTCCCAAAGATGGCTAATAGGCATATTGTTTTTAACACATTTCTAACACATTATCCTTGCACTTTTATCTCAAGAAACAGTTTATTTCAGAAAAGCACATGCAGATCATTGCCATCCCCACAGTATATTCTGCTGTTAACACTTCATACATGCCACTTCCTGCTCTATTTTATCTCACCCTATCTGGAATTCATTCTATTCCGTTTTGCCCCTTATTTGGCTTCCTGTTACTTGTATTTATCTCAAATATTCTTAAAGGTGTGAGTTCCACATTCAAGCCACTCTCTGGGTAAGCACCTCTGTACTAAATTCCTTCTGGATTTATTATACTACCAGTTGTTGGAACAAACAGAGCACATTTTACAGACAACAAAGACAAGGCTTGGAGAAGAGCTTGTAAGTGGTGATGTTCCAAAGCAATTGTTGACTTTGGTCTTTGAGCTGATGCAGGTTGTGGTCCAGGTACAGAATTTTATTCTATTCCAATCCCCTAGGAATGGACTGGGAGGTGGACCTATAAAAAAGTGGGTAGAGTCAGCAGGGTGAAGACTCCATCACCTTCCTGACTCCCTTCAGTTAGGTTGGAGGCAGTGAATGTCACCTTTGATCTATCTGTACATTTCTATTATAAACCCAATTTCTTGGAGTCTGTACTATCAGAATACTGATTTGTTCTTTTTAGACTTTGATCATTCAGTCAGTAGGGAACAGTCTGGTGATGTAACTCAGGAAATGTTTATTAAGTAATAAAGATAAAACTTAAAATTTCATGGAATACACATGGGTCTTGTTTCCTGGTCCAACTGAGGGCACAGACCACACTCAGATTTCATTCTTTCCCCATCTTGTCCACTTCTGTGTTCTTCTGCTTCCAGATTTTACTCAGGGTGGAAGGGTCAGTTAGGAGGGGGCATAGGTTAAGGTGCAATGGGCAAGGTTTAAAGTGCGAGGGGCAGGGTTTAAAGGTGACGTACGAGGCAAGTTTTTTTACACAGACGGTGGAGGCTGCCTGGAACTTCCTGCCGGGGAAGGTAATAGAAGTAAATACAATAGTGACGTTTAAAGGGCATCTTGACAAATACATGAATAAGATGGGAACAGAGGGATACAGTCCCTGGAGGGTAGGGGGTTTTAGTTGTGACGGACAGCAAGTCGGCGCAGGCTTGGAGGGCCGAAGGGTCTGTTCCTGTGCTGTAATTTTCTTTGTTCTTCGTTCTTTTTTCTTTGTTCATTTTTTATGATGTCTGTTACTCCAGAGACTATCCACTTCATTATTGTTTGTTTATGACATCTCACAAAGATAACAGGGCATTTTATGATATTTTCTTTACCCATTCGTTCAGTAAAGGAGAAGGCATGCTGTCATATCCTCATGACTTACACCCTGAGCTTATTATTTTGGAATTGCTTAATTGGCCAGAGTTACTCATTCAATCAAAAACCCTTATCAGTGACTGTTCTGAGAGGCTATTGCTAGGGAATATAGTCTTGTTCATGGCTAATGGAGCTTGGATACATTTCCCTTCATTTTAAACAAATGTTCGAATGGTAAAATCTCATGTGATCTAAAACTATACAACGTAAAACAAGTACAGAAAATTATAAAGTGGGGAGTATTACAACTGATTTATACTGTTTATAAAATAAGTGCAAAATGAAAATCAGTTTGTAAAAGACAGGCAGTGAAGCATACTTAGTGTGGTGGCTCAGTGATTAGCACTGCTGCCTCTCAGCACCAGGGACACAGGTTTGATTCCACCCTTGGGTGACTGTCTTGCATTGATTTGCATGTGTCCCATAGCCAAAGATGTGCAGGTTAGGCAGACTGGCTGAGCTAATTTGCCTGTTGTGTCCAGGGATATGTAGGCTATGTGAATTAGCCATGGGAAATGTGAGGTTATAGGTATGGGCGTGGTAGGGTAGCTCTGGATAGGATGCTCTTCAGAGGGTCAGTGTGGACTTGATTGGCCAATTTTTTTTAAAAAATCATTCACGGATAAGGGTGCTGCTGGCCAGGCAGCATTTATTGCCCGTCCCTAATTGCCCAGAGGGCAGTTAGGAGTTAATCACATTGCTATGGGTCTGGAGTCATGTATAGGCCAGACCAGGTGAGGATAGCAGTTTCCTTCCCTAACAGACATGAGTGAACCAGATGGGTTTTCCCCCAACAATTGGCAAGGGATTTATTAGACCCTTAATTCCAGATATTTATTGAATTCAAATTCCACCACCTGCCATGGCTGGATCTGGACCCAGGTCCCTGGAACATTATCTGGGTTTCTGAGCTAACAGTCCACAGATAATACCATTAGACCATTGCCTTCTCCATGGCCTACTCCAACACCGTAGGGAGTCTGTGAAAAGTAAGTTAATACAAAGCCTTGACGAATAAAAGCAGAAGAAGTGGATTATGCAGTCACCAAACTAATCACATACTATTACAGAACTGAACTCTAATACAAAAAAATACATTTAGCAAGATGTGATTGGTTCTCTGTCTCTAAAACATGTGGATTAAAACTAGCCAGAAATAGAACACAGCTACCATTCTTTTCTTCTCTTTCCAAATGATAAACCATTTTTTACTTTCCCTCTGATGAGGACCAGACCAAGTACTTGGTGAGGATTCAATGACATAAGCTTGCTTATTCAACCTTGAAAGGCTGGTACGAAGATAAAGGCTGGTTTAACAGGGCCCCTCTCACTACCTTTCAAGGAAGGGTGTGATAAACCTGAGTCAATCACCATAGTCCGTGACCATGGAGCTGCTCCCTCAACACTCACCTCAGATGCAGGGAGAGGTTAGGAAGCCACGACCTTCATGGTAGCCTCAGCCATTGTGGGAATTGAACCTGCACTGTTGGACTAACTCTGCCATTGCAAACCAGCTATCCAAGCTAATCAGCTCATTAACTACAATTGAACATAATAGTATGCTAAATAATTAATATGCTTTGATGACTTGATCAAAACAAAACAAAGCTAATTATTAAACAAACTTTTGTACATTCCCCTGGTAGGTCACTTAAGGTCAATTAATTCCACCAGCAGCAGGAGATGGGTGGGCCTATGCCACGTGGCGGTTGGAAAGCCTGAATGGCAAGTTGCCGCCTTCTTGGAAGAGGCCCTTTTACTGTCCAAAATGACCAATCCCTCCCTCGCTGGTGAGCTGGCCTCTCTCACCCCCTCTCCTGATATCCACTTTAACACTTGTGGACCAATTGGCACTTTCGGGACTGAAGAGCTGCTGGCCCTCTGATTGGCTAACAGTCCTTGGAGGTGAGATCCTTGCCTTCAGAGACGGGGCTTTTGGCAGCAGGCAGGACATTCCAGTTCAGTCGGTCTTCCTGAAAAATCACCGCTGGGTTGCTTTTCGATTGGTGGGTAGGTCCACCATCATGGCTATTAAATTGTGTCCTAGACTTCAGTGTGGAAATTACAGCTGGTATTCCACTACAGTGCTGAAGTTGTGCTGCACTGTCAGAGATACCGTAATTTGGAGGGGATGCTGAGTTAAAGCTACTTTTTTTCCCATCATGTGAGTGTAAAAGATCTAGTGACATTATTCTGCTGAAGAGTTATTCATGAAAAATATTTATCTCTCAATCATCAAAAACATTATTTGATTGTTATTACATTGTTGCTTGCAGAAATTTGCTGTGCACAAATGGCTGCTGCATTTCCTACATTACACCAATAACTTCACTTCAAAATTATTTCATTGGTGTTATTGTCAATACCAAAGTGGGTGGTCTGGAGTCTGATATTGTCCAGCTGGTAAACTGGGCAGAGCAGTGGTAGACGGAGTTTAATCCCAATAAGTGTGAGGTGATGCATTTTGGGAGATCGACTAAGCAAAGGGCATACACAATGAATGGTGGGTTTCTAAGGAATACTGAGGAACAAGGGGACTTTGGTGTACAAGTCCATCAATCCCTGAAGGTGTCAACACAGGGTGGTGAAGAAGTCATATGCGATGCTTGCTATCATTAGCTGGGACACAGAATAAAGGGACAAGGAAAGTCTTGTTGTATAGAACTGTATAGAACATTGGTTAGGCCTCAGCTGGAATACTCTGTGGAGTTCTGTTCACCACACTATTGGAAGGATGTGATTGCATTGGAAAGGATGCAGAGTAGGTACGTCAGGATGTTGCCTGGGGTGGAAGGTCTCAGTTATATAGAGGGACTTGATAAGCTGGGTTTGCTTCCCTTGGAGCAAAGGAGGCTGTGGGAGATCTGATTGAGGTATACAAAATTATGAGAGGCATAGCCAGAGTAGATTGTCAGAATCTCTTCCCCATGGCAGAGGTGTCTAAGACAAGAAGTCATAAGTTTAAGGTGAGAATAAAATAGTTTAGAGGAGACATGAGAAGTAATTTTTTCATCCAGAGGTGATAAATATATGGAATGTGTTGCTAGACAGTCAGATACTCTTAGAACATTTAACAAACAACTGGATGAGTACTTAAAAAGCCTGGGCACAGTAGGCTATGGACCAAGCGCAGACAAACAAGATTGGCATTATTTGCTGTTTCTGGGTCAGCATGAACATGATAGCCCCGCCCCCGCCACAACCGCCCCAAGAGGAACCCCGCCCCCGCCACAACCGCCCCAAGAGGACCGCGTCTCCCGTATTTCCCGCAACACATCCTTCACACCCCGCCCCCGCCACAACCGCCCCAAGAGGACCGCGTCTCCCGTATTTCCCGCAACACATCCCTCACACCCCGCCCCCGCCACAACCGCCCCAAGAGGATCCCCCTCGTTCTCACACACCACCCTACCAACCTCCGGATACAACGCATTATCCTCCGACACTTCCGCCATTTACAATCCGACTCCACCACCCAAGACATTTTTCCATCCCCTCCCCTGTCAGCTTTCCGGAGAGACCACTCTCTCCGTGACTCCCTTGTTCGCTCCACACTGCCCTCCAACCCCACCACACCCGGCACCTTCCCCTGCAACCGCAGGAAATGCTACACTTGTCCCCACACCTCCTCCCTCACCCCCATCCCAGGCCCCAAGATGACATTCCACATTAAGCAGAGGTTCACCTGCACATCTGCCAATGTGGTATACTGCATCCACTGTACCCGGTGCGGCTTCCTCTACATTGGGGAAACCAAGCGGAGGCTTGGGGACCGCTTTGCAGAACACCTCCGCTCAGTCCGCAACAAACAACTGCACCTCCCAGTCGCAAACCATTTCCACTCCCCCTCCCATTCTCTAGATGACATGTCCATCATGGGCCTCCTGCAGTGCCACAATGATGCCACCCGAAGGTTGCAGGAACAGCAACTCATATTCCGCCTGGGAACCCTGCAGCCCAATGGTATCAATGTGGACTTCACCAGTTTCAAAATCTCCCCTTCTCCTACTGCATCCCTAAACCAGCCCAGTTCGTCCTCTCCCCCCACTGCACCACACAACCAGCATAGCTCTTCCCCCCCACCCACTGCATCCCAAAACCAGTCCAACCTGTCTCTGCCTCCCTAACCGGTTCTTCCTCTCACCCATCCCTCCCTCCCACCCCAAGCCGCACCCCCAGCTACCTACTAACCTCATCCCACCTCCTTGACCTGTCCGTCTTCCCTGGACTGACCTATCCCCTCCCTACCTCCCCACCTACACTCTCTCCACCTATCTTCTTTACTCTCCATCTTCGGTCCGCCTCCCCCTCTCTCCCTATTTATTCCAGTTCCCTCTCCCCATCCCCCTCTCTGATGAAGGGTCTAGGCCCGAAACGTCAGCTTTTGTGCTCCTGAGATGCTGCTTGGCCTGCTGTGTTCATCCAGCCTCACATTTTATTATGATAGCCCAGAGTGCCTGTTTTGATGCTGTGTGACTCTAAAAGCACTGTGGGACTCCTGAGAACACTTAAGGTGCGATCTCAAGACAGGGCTATCTTTTTATCAGCAATTACTCTGAGAAAGGGTCACGGATCACAACCTCAAATATCAGCTCTACCTCCCTCTACAGATACGGCCTGATCCACTGAATGTCTTCTTGCATTTTCTGTTTTCATTTCAGAGTTCCAATTCCAGCATCTGCATTATTTTACTTCCATTTTACTGTTTGTTTACTAGTTTTTATTCTTTCATAAAATACAAGTATCACTAGCATGGTCAGCATCTGTTGCTCATCTCTAATTACCCATTGACAGGGTGGTAGTGAGTTGCCTTGGTGATCCTCTGCAGTCCATATGATTTCTTGATACTGAAAGCAGATTCTTCAAAAGGAAAGCTAATGTCTATTTTAACTACCAGTGAGGACACCTCTGGCACTGAATAACTATTGAGCACAGTTGTAGCACTCGAGCTGACTGAAAGCCACCAGCAGGGATTTCAAATCAATACTGAGATCCTCTGGCTCTATACAGCTCCAGGCAATGAAGTCTCAGTGATGGTGCTATGAAACTACCACCAGTTGTTGTAAAACCTCACCATGTTAATTCACTTCTTTTAGGGAATGAAACCTGGCCTCTAGACCTGGACTGGCCCTTATTGTGACTTCAGATCTATAGTCACATGCTGGATTTAGCTGCCCTCTGAAATAGCCCAGCAATTCGCTCAGTTCAAGTGAAAAACAGATAGACAACAAATGCTGGCATCTCCAGTGATGGCCACATCCTATAAAACCATAATGAAATTAATCTACTTAAGATGGGAGGAGGAGAAGGCTATTCAGTTTGTTGTACTATTCATGGCTGGCGTGTATTATAACCACAGCTTTGTACCTTATCTCAATTTTAAGTTCATCTAGGTTCCCAAACTTCAAGATCCTAGCCTAAATGCTTTGTATAAGTGCTTCCTGACATCATTCCTGGTTGATCTGGCTCTACTCTGAAGTTTGCCCTATCCTCTCCTGCCGTCCAGCCCCTCATTGGTCCTGGCCATGCTCAACAGAGGAATTAGTTTCCCACTATCTAGCCTATCAAATTATTCAATAACCTTACAAATGCTAGCGAGTTTTGAGAAGATTTGTAGCTCAGGTTGAGGTTCTGGATGTGAGTTTGCTCGCTGAGCTGGAAGGTTAGATTTCAGACGTTTCGTCACCATTCTAGGTAACATCATCAGTGAGCCTCCGACGAAGCGCTGGTGTTATGTCCCGCTTTCTATTTATACGTTTAGGTTTCCTTGTGTCAGTGATGTCATTTCCTGCATTGGTGATGTCATTTCCTGTTCTTTTTCTCAGAGGATGGTAGATGGGCTCCAAATCAATGTGTTTGTTGATGGAGTTCCGGTTGGAATGCCATGCTTCGAGGAATTCTCGTGCGTGCCTCTGTTTGGCTTGTCCTAGGATGGATGTGTTGTCCCAATCAAAGTGGTGTCCTTCCTCATCTGTATGTAAGGATACGAATGATAGTGGGTCATGTCGTTTTGTGGCTAGTTGATGCCTTTGTCAATCTATTCCACAGTAAAGCAGCAGGCATGTCAATACATCCATTTTTACCATGTGTAATTATAAGCTGTCAGTTTGCAGGTGACCCTTCACTGTGACATTTTGTGACATTACCTCTGCTTGTTCAGAAAGAAGAATTAAAAAGGCTGCAATTGAGAATTGAGTACAAGCCAATTGAGAATTTCCTACATGGTCTTGCCTCTCTCTTTTTCTGTGACCTTCTCCAGTGCTACATCCTTTTAAGTTCTCAGTGCTCCTCTAAAGCTGTCCTTGTAAATTCCCATTTTTAAGCATTCCACCACTCCACCATGTTTTGTGACTCCTAGATCCTAAACATTGGAATTGAACCCCCAAACCTCGCCATCTTTAGATTTTCTCCTTCAAAATGCTTCCTAAACATGGCCTATTGACCAGTGCAGTGATTGTAACAAGGTCAGCCAGCTGGACCTCATAGAATATGAGTTCCCTGATTGGACCAGATTAACAGCCCCAATCAGGGAGCCTTGGCTGACAGATATAAACGGGGATGGTAGACATCCTAACACTCTAACACTGACTCTGAAGAGGTAGTACCAGCCTAAATGACCATTCATGTGTAAATAAAGGGTGATCTGATGACAGGATACTTGCCTCTGTGGAATAATTTCCATCAGATTTTTGGCCACTTGTTTGACTATCTCCTTCTGTGGTATAATATTAAATTTTGTTTAGCAACAATCCAATGAAGCATCCTGAGAGGCTTCTGGCATGGTAAAGGGTTGCAAGTTATTGTTGCAATTACAGAAATCTCACAACTAACTTGTTCAAAGAGTTTAAATGGGCTTACTTCACTGATTAGTTAAATAGTCAAGTTACATGACTGACAACCTGCCAAGCTTGACTGAATTGCTGACCTAATTTGACTAATTTAATCCGCTTGGTTTCCCCAATGTAGAGGAAGCCACACCGCTACAATGGATACATTATACCACATTGGCAGATGTGCAGGTGAACCTCTGCTTAATATGGAAAGTCATCTTGGGTCCTGGGATAGGGGTGAGGGAGGAGGTGTGGGGGCAAGTGTAGCATTTCCTGCGGTTGCAGGGGAAGGTGCCGGGTGTGGTGGGGTTGGAGGGGAGTGTGGAGCGAACAAGGGAGTCACGGAGAGAGTGGTCTCTCTGGAAAGCAGACAAGGGTGGGGATGGAAAAATGTCTTGGGTGGTGGGGTCGGATTGTAGATGGCGTAAGTGTCGGAGGATGATGCATTGTTTCAGGAGGTTGGTGGGGTGGTGTGTGAGAACGAGGGGCATCCTCTTTGGGCGGTTGTGGCGGGGGCGGGGTGTGAGGGATGTGTTGCGGGAAATACAGGAGACGTGGTCAAGGGCGTTCTCGACCACTGTGGGGGGAAAGTTGCGGTCCTTGAAGAACTTGGACATCTGGGATGTGCAGGTGTGGAATGCCTCATCGTGTGAGCAGATGCGGCGGAGGCGGAGGAATTGGGAATAGGGGATGGAATTTTTGCAGGAGGGTGGGTGGGAGGAGGTGTATTCTAGGTAGCTGTGGGAGTCAGTGGGCTTGAAATAGACATCAGTTACAAGCTGGTTGCCTGAGATGAAGACTGAGAGGTCCAGGAAGGTGAGGGATGTGCTGGAGATGGCCCTGTACATTGGGGAAACCAAGCGGAAGCTTGGGGACTGCTTTGCAGAACACTTCCGCTCGGTTCGCAATAAACAACTGCACCTCCCAGTCGCAAACCATTTCCACTCCCCCTCCCATTCTTTAGATGACATGTCTATCATGGGCCTCCTGCAGTGCTACAATGATGCCACCCGAAGGTTGCAGGAACAGCAACTCACATTCTGCTTGGGAACGCTGCAGCCCAATGGTATCAATGTGGACTTCACCAGCTTCAAAATCTCCCCTTCCCCCACTGCATCCCAAAACCAGCCCAGTTCGTCCCCTCCCCCCACTGTACCACACAACCAGCCCAGCTCTTACCCTCCACCCACTGTATCCCAAAACCAGTCCAACCTGTCTCTGCCTCCCTAACCTGTTCTTCCTCTCATCCATCCCTTCCTTCCACCCCAAGCCACACCTCCATCTCCTACCTACTAACCTCATCCCACCTCCTTGACCTGTCTGTCTTCCCTGGACTGACCTATCCCCTCCCTATCTCCCCACCTATACTCTCCTCTCCACCTATCTTCTTTTCTCTCCATCTTCGGTCCGCCTCCCCCTCTCTCCCTATTTATTCCAGAACCCTCACCCCAACCCCATCTCTGATGAAGAGCCTCGGCCTGAAACATCAGCTTTTGTGCTCCTGAGATGCTGCTGGGCCAGCTGTGTTCATCCAGCCTCACATTTTATTATCTATTATGCTGACAATTAGAAACAGGATCACTTTGTATGCCTGTGTGTGAAGGGTCTGGAGGGTGGCCAATGTTTTATTCCTTTTCAAAAGGAGAGGCAGAGCTAATGCAAATAATTATACAGCAGCTAGTTTCACATCTGAGACAGGGAGCAGTTCAGAGTCTGTAATTAAGGATGAAAATTCCATACATCTAAATAAAGAGAAAATAGATATAGCTGATTTCTGATTTCAGAAGGGACAATTGTACTTAACAATTTTCATTGAATTCTTTGAGAAGCTAACATATGACAGAAGGAAAATGCAATCAATTTTCAGAGCTTCAGGAATACATTTGCGAAGGTACCACATGGGAGATTACCAGAGAAGGTTAAAGTGTACAGAATCAGAAGAGGGCATTAACCTAAATATACAATTATTTAGAAGGGAGAAAATGGAACCTGAGTTCAGGAGAGTTACTTGAAAGTTTAGCGTGTGTAAGGTCTTCCACAACATTCAGTCTGGTACCACTTCTGTTTTCTGAATATCAATGATTTGTTTGTATACAACAAAAGAAGGAAAGATTTGTATGGTGGGTCTGGGTGGGATGCTCTTTCGAGGGTCATTATGGACTTTGATGAGTTGAATGGTTTACTTCCGTGCTAGGCATTCTATGATACGTTATGGATTCAATTGAGAAAAGACCTCAGTTAGTGCCAGAGACAGAGGACAAATGGAGGGAATCACATAAAAACAAAATGACCACTACAATAGGAACAAATTTGTAATCACTAATTACTTGGAAGCCTTGATGATGTTTTAGAGGCATTTAAGGCAGAAGTTCAGACTGACTTTCAGTCACTTTTTGAAATGTTCTGATGACTGGACAACAAGGAATAAGTCTGTTGAAGCAGGGAGAATGGAGAGGACAACAGCAAAAAAGCCAGGCAATATTTGAAAAATTGAACACACATCTCTAAACATAGTAAAAACTTTGGATTCAACAACATAAACTTAAACTGAGACAGCAATCAGGTGGAGCTTGTTGATTTTTTAAAAAAAAATGGTATTGAGGAATGTGGCCAACAAGGTAAATTCAAGAAAACAGGTAAAAGGCTGAAGTATCAGCTCACTTGTGGCTCTGCTCACATTGAAACAAAAATATTTGACTATTAAAGACAAGCTTACAATATCACAAGCAGTTGACAATGTCAGAGACAAGACATCAAGAATAGACTGAAGATGCTGACTGGTTACCACAGTGCGAGAAAGTAATGCACACCAGATAGAGAGGAAGATGTGTAAGGCTGTGGGCAACCAGATAAGTGTACAGACAGAAAGAAATTCTCCAAATATGGATCAAACTATACAGCTGGTGGAAAGCCTAGTCACTGGGGAAAGATCGACAGAAAAAAAGGTAAAGGAGTTACCATAGCAACAAGGAGCATGCTAAAGAAAAACAAGCTCTCCACACCCTTGAAGATGATGAGTTTGAAGACACAATGGACATTGGAAATGTACAACTACATAAAACATTTGGATGAAGGAAAGAAATCTACACAATTATTCAGATCAGGAAGAGGGCGAGCATAAGCCTGTAACCATTAATATGAAGCGGAAGATTGATACTAGAGCACAGATTTGCATCATCCCACTCAGGCCCCATCAGAAGGGGTTTCCTGACAATTTGTATCAGTTACCCAAAGAAAGGTGTTTTGTTCCTGAACAAGGTCATACTAACTACATATAGACTCAGTGTTATTTACTGAAGGCCATTCAACCAATTGTACCAACCAGTCAAAAAAGATCTGAAGATATTAACTGCATTTTCCAGCTTTGCCCTAGAGGCTATGACAGTGCAAGATGGTGGCAGATTAGGGAGCTCCTCTGCTCACCAATCCCTTTCCCTTTCCTAACATTTTTTCTCCTCTTTCTAGCTGTTCTTTTCTTTCCCTCTACACCGCACGCGCCCCCCACCTCCCCCCCCACCGACCGATTTCTGCCCTACCTGGAGGCTGGAGTCAAGGAGCGGGGCGGGCGGCAGAGCAAGTCTCATGGTGGAGTGCAGCAAGTCAGCTGGGTCCCACGGTGGGGCGGTCCGGCTGGGTCCCATGCTAGATGAAGAACGGGCCGAGTCCAATGGCGGAGTGGAGCAAACAGGCTGGGGCCCACGGTAGAGTGAAGCGAATGGGCTGGGTCCCACGGTGGAGTGGAGCAAACGGGCTGATTCCCAGAGTAGTGGCAGAGGAAGGTGCTGGATAGAGATTGACACATGGAGGCAGCATGACCTCAATGTGGGGCCACAGGGCATGGACTGGAACTTAAACATTTATTGTCACATTATCATTCGGGACTTTTTCAAATGTTCCCATGCTAATCTTTTATTCATGCTGTAACAATGCTTTTTTTTCGGTCTTCTGTACCTAAGATGGTGTCAAACAGTGACATTACAAACTTCACTGCATTATTTCAAGTGCACGTGACAACAAATGCTACTCTATGCTATCTAAATATATCTTAAATGTTATACAATTTATGACTCAGCCACCCTCTGTGTGGAAATCATTTCTCTCAATATTCATCATAGTCTCCTCCCTCTAACGTCCAACTTACGGCCTTTGTTATTGACCTCTCCACTCATGGAAACCCTGCATCTGATAGTTGAAAACTGAGACTCAACAGTTAGTAATGACTGAAATCATAAGGATGTACAAAAGAAAAGAGGTTACTGTATCACACAGACAGATGATGCTGTATTTTGGGGACTGAAACTGATCTATTGACTCAGGAATGAAGAAGACATCACTGTAGGTTGAAGGCAGTGCTTTCATTGAAACAACTCTCCAGGTATAAACAAGAAAGCATTTGCCATTGACACAGACATACAAACTGTGAATTTCATCAGGATGTGAAATAGCTGTAAAACTAAATGAATTCTTGAGGCAGTATTGAAAGGCAGAAGGTGCTCTTAACAGAAAAAGGAAGTGATTAAATTAGGAAAGTCCAGGCAGCTAAAGAAAATTTTCAGACACTTAAAGCGCTTCTAGTTCAATGATTAAAACTGCAGAATAAGCTTGCTGACTTGCAGAGACTCAAGGCTGAGCAGGACATAACATGACGTGTTGGAAAAGGGGATAGGGAAGTGAAATGGAAAGCTGTACAGTCAGCAGAGGAGATATCCGTGAGACAGACCCCAAACTTATGGTCAAATGTCAATGGCATGTGCTTCAAATGGGAACAGTTGTAAAAAAAGACATTGCTAAGTTCAGACAGCAAATTCAGGAATTGTGAGTGCAAGTCAACACTGTTGGGGAATGAATTACTGGGTAACAATGACAGACTGTGCTAAGTACTGGAGTATTTAAAACTGGAAAGACAACATGTAGGAAGCCTAGCAGAGTGTGCACAGCAGGAAGATGGTAAGCTGGTAGAAGATGGGAGTAAAGAAGCATTGGAAGAGAAATATAACCTGCGGAATTGGAAAGTGGAGTTTGAGGAATGGCACTGTCAGGTGCAATCCTGACTGCTGTGTGCCGCTGTAACTCAGCACAGAGGTATTTGACTTTATCACCTCAATGATTCCATGATTACTGTTCTTGATAATATTTGCCATTAAAACTCTTCATAGTTTTCAGTGAATTGTAAAAGTTGATTGTTAATTTTCTTTAGACCTAATACATCATACATAAACAGTTAATGTTTGTAACAGTTACATTGATACAGAGGTCTCCTTTTTTTAAAAAAAGAGGAGTATATTTTGTTCTTGAATTCCTTTATGATTTAGGAACTATAGATGCTATTTTTCCTTTCCAGAACGAGGTGTGGAGGCAGCTCTGTTGACTGAGAAAACTTGTCCCAGTCCACTCCCATCAACACATTAATGGCTGAATATGGGAGCATTTTGGCCTATCACAGGCTTCGTTTTGAGAGCTTACTCCTCATGATATCCAACGGTGAGCTTCTCGGAGGGTGGGGGTGGGTCACTGAGAGAGGGATGTTGGGGAGTAATTGGAGGGAAGGTGCGCATTTGGATACACCACCACCCCACTGCACTGTTTATCAAGTTGAGAAGCCAGCTCCCTTCCTTTCCACCAGGAAAGAAGGCAATTGTGGAGGTGGAGGATTGAGACCCTCGTGAGTTTGTAAACCGATCACTTAAGGTCCTGAATTGAAAGTCTCCACTGGATTGCCTCATGCAGAACTGCATTGGTGAGGTGTTGAGGAGAGAGCAAGCATCTCTCTTGGGCCAACTCACCCACTATTGCTCCAACTTGCCACATCCCTCACAACCCCTTGGTATTGTGGGGTTAGGGAGGGGTCTAAGTTCCACCTTCCAGGTTCATGTATTTGTACACATAAGTATCCTGAATGGTCACACCACTACCTCCTGTATTACAATTCATGTATCAAACTAACATTGTATCAGTCTGCACCGGTGGTTGATGTTGTTTTACTTTGAGAATTTCATGCAACAATTATTTGCATAAAACAGACGTACAGTTCCTGGCGAGTTTTGAGAAGATACATGAACATCAACTAGCCACAAAACAACATGATCCACTATCACTCGTATCCTTACGTACAGATGAGGAAGGACACCACTTTGATTGGGACAACACATCTATCCTAGGACAAGCCAAACAGAGACACTCACGAGAATTCCTAGAAGCATGGCATTCCAACCGGAACTCCATCAACAAACACATTGATTTGGAGCCAATCTACCATCCCCTGAGAAAAAGAAAAGGAAATGACATCACCCATGCAGGAAATGACATCACCAACCTGAGGAAACCTAACATAAATAGAAAGCGGGACATAACACCAGCGCTTTGTTGGAGGCTCACTGATGATGTTACCTAGAATGGTGACGAAACATCTGGGAACACACCTTCAAGCTCAGTGAACCAGCTTACGTCTGGAACAAAATAAAGACCCACTCTCTTGTGGACCGAGAGGAGGAGAGTGCTGGGTTGGAGGTGAAAGGAGGACATCGGGTTGGCTGTGCACCCTTGCAACCAGTGGATCTTCGGCCTAACGCTGGCTCAGGGAAGCAGCCAACTTGCAACGATGGCTGCGGCAAATGCTCGTGCCCCAGGTCAGGGGGTCCGGAACACCATCCGCGTTTCCGTGAAGAAGGTGGATGAAGGTGCACCTGTGGACTGCACCTTCTTCGTGAAGAGGGTCCTTTTGGACTGTTGTGGGTTCGCTGTTGTGGACATTTACTGCCTGCAGGATTTCCCCGGAGGAGGTTTTTACGATGTGACCTTCAGGAGTGCCAAGCTTTGCGAGCGCTTCCTGGAGGTTTTCAAGGAGGAAGGAGGTGAGGGCCCCTTCTCTGTATTGACCGCTGTCCCGCTGTTTGTGATGCCAGCGCAGAGGAGCCGTATGGTGACTGTACACATGTACAACCCGCATGTGCCAGCAGTTATGTCCTGACCTTCCTTGGAAAGTACGTGAAGGTGGAAGGGGACCTAACCGACATCATGGACCCCTTTGGCATCTGGACCAGTAAGAGGCAGGTCAAGGTGACGCTGAGGATGGGCGCGGACAGGAACGTCGTACACCCACCGTCCAGCTTCGCGATTGGCGGGAGCAAGGGCTACCTGACCTATGCAGAGCAACCTAAAGTCTGCCATGCCTGTGGTAGGTCAGGTCACGTGGCAGCTGACTGCAAAGCCACCATCTGCAGGAACTGCAGGGAGGAGGGACACCTTGCAAAGGATTGCCCACAAGAGAAAAGCTGCAACCTTTGCGGGGAAGCGGGCCACCTCTATAGGTCATGACCGCAGCGGGGGACCACCTACGCCCAGGTCGCCGGCAGGGGCAATGCGGGGCCAGCACCCCCCGGGAGGAGAGGAAGGCACCAGGGCCCTGCAAGGACCCCACTAATGTGCAGGAGGGCCAGGTCGTGCAGGAGGTCCCAGCCCCGCAGGATGGGCCCGAGGCCAGCAAAGCGCCCCTGCAGGCTCCGCTCCCCGCCGACAACCCGGAGTCGATGGAGGCGGCGACAGGCGACCCAGGGGAGTGGACGACGGTCCGGAAAGCGAGGAGGAAGGTGCATTGGCGGGCCCAGGAACCGCAACCATCAGGCGGGAAGAGGCAGCTACAGGGGGGCTATAAGAGTTCCTCTGACGAGGGGGATTCGGAGAGGGCCCGCCCGAAGCAGAAGTTAAAGATCTCGAGGGAGAAGGAAAGCAGCACCACGCTTCCAGGTGACGGGAGGCGTCCTGAGGCTCCCCCCGACACCCAGTCACGTGCCGCTGGGGCACTGGAGGGCCCCCCGGAACTTCCAGGCGGGAAGGAGGAAACAGTGCGTCCCCAGCCTGACCCAGAGCCGGACTTTCCTGCCTCCGTACCCCCGACGGGGGAATGCCAGCCGGAAGGCAGCACGGATGGTTTCTTGAACCCGGAGAGCGTCCAGCAGTTAGCCCGAGCAATGGGCATGAAGGGACAGATAGAGGGGCTGGACCTTGGACTTGGGGAGGGTACTGTGGTCACTGCCCACAATGGGGGTACGAGTTGCGAGCATTAATGTGTGCAGCGTCAAGTCAACCGCAAGATGTGTATCCATGAGATAATGGGAACTGCAGATGCTGGAGAATTCCAAGATAATAAAATGTGAGGCTGGATGAACACACCAGGCCAAGCAGCATCTCAGGAGCACAAAAGCTGACGTTTCGTATCCATGTTGGCCTACCTGACCACCGTCAAGGCGGACCTCCTGTTTCTGCAGGAGTGCGGGATACCGCACCTCGGCAGGTACGGGAAATGGTCCGGCGCCTGGACCTGTGGGCCTTCGATCTGGTCGGGGGTAACGACTGTCGCTCCTCGGGCCTGGCTATTCTGCTGCGGGGGCGCGACTTCACCATCTCTCAAGTTCAGGAGGTGGTGGGGGGGGCGCCTCCTAGTGGCTGACGTCACCTACAGGAACGCTCCCCTGAGGCTGATCAACGTGTACGCCCCAGCGGTACGGAGGGAGGGGTTGGCCGTCCTGCAGCGGCTTCCACCCCTGCTGGCCGCGTCCAGGCCGGTCATCCTAGGCGGAGACTTCAACTGCATCGTCGATGCAGATGGAAGATCCGGCGTGGGGACAGCGGGTGGGGGGAGTCAACTGGACGTCACGTCCAGATTCCTGATGGGCACGGTGAAGGACGCCAAGCTGCTCGACGTCTTCAGCACCCCTGCAGACGGAGCACAGCGGAGGTACACCTGGTCGCGGCCAGACGGGTCTATTCGCTCAAGGATAGACTTCCTGATTGTGTCATGGGCGTTCTCGGTCAGGTCCACTGGCGTCGAGCCGGTGTTCTTCTCTGACCACTGCCTCCTACTGGCCGACTGTCACTTACAGGACGACCAGCCGGCCAGCAAGGGGACTTGGAAGCTCAACACGACTCTGTTGACCCCAGAGAACGTTGAGGAGCTTAAGAGGGAGTACGTCGGTTGGAGAACCGTGAAACCCCTCTTTGAGTCACCGGGCGACTGGTGGGAGACGGATGAAAGAGAACAACAAGAGGTTCTTTGTCCTCAAGGGTGTTCGGAAGGCGAGACAGAGGCGGGGAAAGCTGTCGCGACTCCAGAAAAGGGCGCAGAACCTGCTCCTTCTGCAGTTGATGGGGGTCAATGTCACGGAGGCCCTCTGTGAGGTGAGGGGCCAGCAAGCCTCGCTCATCACTGCGGAGGCCTCCTGGATAATCTTCCGGTCCAGGGTCCGCTCCGTGGAGCAGGACGAGACGTGCTCGCGTTTCTTCTTTCAGAAGGTGCACAAAGAGAGCTCTGTGCTTAGCCGGCTGAAGGAGGATGATGGCTTGGTGACGTTGTCTCGGCCCGACATTTTGAGGATCAACAGATCCTTCTATGCCGGACTGTACGACACGAAGCCCACGGACAGCACGGCCTCCGAGTCGTTCCTGTCATCTATTACGGAGGTCTTAGACGACGGCACGAGGTAGTGGCTGGACCGGCCGATATCCCTGGATGAGCTGACCAGAGCCCTCAAGTCCTTGGAGAGGAATAGGACTCCCGGGAGCGATGGCTTACCGGTCGAGCTGTATTCTGCGCTGTGGGACCTGGTTGGCCAGGACCTGCTGGAGGTGTATGATAGTGCGCTTCGGGCAGGGGAAATGTGCAAGTCCATGAGGAAGGGCATCATCACCCTCATTTACAAGAGGAAGGGGGAGAGGGAAGAAATTAAGAATTGGCATCCCATTTCACTATTGAACGTGGACTACAAAATCCTGGCCAAGGTCATAGCCAACCGGGTCAGCTCTGTCCTGGAGTCGGTGATTCACCCTGACCAAACCTGTGCTGTGCTGGGCAGGATGATCGCTGAGAGCCTCGCGCTCATCAGGGATACGATCGCCTACGTACAGGACAGGCGGGTGGACACCTGCCTCATCAGCCTGGACCAGGAGAAGGCCTTCGACAGGGTCTCTCATGCTTACATGAGGGACGTCCTCTCCAAATTGGGGTTCGGGGAGGGCATCCGCAATTGGATCCGGCTGCTCTACGCCAACATCGTTAGTGCAGTCTCGATCAACGGGTGGGAATCGGACAGTTTTCCCGTCAGATCTGGAGTCAGGCAGGGCTGCCCGCTCTCTCCTGCCTTGTTCGTGTGCTGTGTGTCGTCCGTCGCCGCATCCATCAGGAAGGACGTGAGCCTGAAGGGCGTGACTATCCCAGGCAGCGGAGGCCTTCAGGTCAAGACCTCCCTGTACATAGACGATGTCGCCATCTTCTGCACTGATCGTCGGTCGGTGAGTAGACTATTGGACATCTGCAGCCAGTTTGAACAGGCCTCGGGTGCCAAAGTCAATAGGGGTAAGAGTGAGGTCATGTTCTTCGGGAACTGGCACGACTGCTCCTTCATCCCCTTCACCGTCAGGACAGACTACCTGAAGGTGCTAGGTGTTTGCTTTGGTGGAGCTGGGGCGTGCACTAAGACTTGGGAGGAGCGTATCACCAAATTGAAGCAGAAGCTGGGCAGGTGGACGCTCCAGTCCCTCTCCATCGCGGGTAAGAACCTGGTTGTCAGGTGCAAGGGGCTTTCGGTACTGTTGTATGTGGCGCAGGCCTGGCCTATTCCCTGGACCTGCGCCGCTGCGGTCACCCGGGCCATCTTCCATTTCATTTGGGGGTCGAGGATGGACCGGGTCCGCAGGGACACCCTGTACAAAGACCTGGATAATGGGGGAAAGGGCATACCGAACGCCACCCTCGCCCTGATGGCTACCTTTGTGTGCGGCTGCATTGAGCTGTGCGTAGATCCTCAGTATGCAAACACCAAGCCTCACTACTTAGTGAGGTTCTACCTGTCCCCGGTGTTGCGAAGGATGGGCCTGGCCTCGTTGCCGCGGAATGCTCCGGGTAGTTGGACCGTTCCGTACCACCTGTCCTTCGTAGAGAAATTTTGGAAAGGAAACACCTTTGACCACAAGGCCGTCAGGCAGTGGTCAGCACGTAGTATCCTCGTGACCCTTCGGGAAAAGGAGAGGGTGGATCCCGTCGTGTGGTTCCCCACGCAGACTGCCAAAGTCGTTTGGGAGAATGCCTCATCGCCAGAACTTTCCAACAAGCACAAGGACATTGCTTGGCTGGCGGTGAGAGGGGCTCTGCCAGCGAGATCCTTTATGCATGCCCGGAATCTCCGTGCCACCGCATGCTGCCCTTGAGGTGGCTGCGGGGGGGATGAGACTGTCGATCACCTCCTTCTGGAGTGCGCCTATGCGCAGGAGGTCTGGAGGGGGATGCAGTGGTATTTGTGCTCTACGGGCTGTTTCCCGGGACGCACACCGAGACCAACATCAACTGCGCCTGGAGGACCATCAATGCGGTGAAAGACGCTCTTTGGTCTGCCCGCAACTTGCTGGTCTGCCAGCTGAAAGAACTGACCCCGACCGAGTGTTGCAGACTGGTGCACTCCAAGGTCCAGGACTACGTGCTGAGGGACGCGCTAAAGCTTGGAGCAGCCGCCGCCAAGGCGCGGTGGGGAAAGACCACAGTATGAAACCCCTCGTCCAGAATAGGAAAAAGGGCCCTATCTGGTAACTGGGCCCAGCTGGCGCCTTCCCCAACTGGTCAGGGGGCCAACGGGGACTGTGCGGGGTGACAACTGCCGGGGTATTTTCTTTGCTTTGTTTTTTTTCTTCTTTTTTTTTCCTTTAGTTGATGTATGTACCCCCTGGGTAACCCAGAGTGGCTTGCATGACTGGGTAGGTGTGTAAATATGTTTTATTTTTTGTACATCTTATGAATAAAGTATATTTTTTCAAATAAAAAAATGTGACGAAATGTCTGAAAACGAACCTTCCAGCTCAGCGAGCAAACTCACATCCAGAACAGTTCCTGTGTTCCATTTAGAAACACACTGATACAACTTTGTATTTAACCAGACAAATCACAGTGGGCCATATTTTGTCATAGCAGAGCCTATAATGGCATGGGTTGTTAGATACATTTAAATTTATTCAAGCAAAATTAAATCTAACAAGTTGCTTAAAGTATAAGGGCAACAGGTAAACTGGAACCGGGGGAATGGGGCAAGCAATTGTGGATTTCAATAAGATTGATAATTTGTGAAATTAACAGGGCAAGGACCGAGAAGAAACATGAATCAGTACATTCTGCAAGGAGTGAGGTAATGATTGAGAAATAGACAGGGAAAAGCAGCTTGGTTTACGTGACAGAGAGGAATGAGACAGAGGACAGTTCAATTTTCATTTAGAATTTTTAAAACCTCCAACAATAATAAAATGCTGATGGTAATGATATTTACTGATTTGTGGTTTATGTAGTTCCTATATGTTCATCTGAATAACACATACCACAGATAGCTGAGTCTTCTTGAGTCAGACATCTGAAATTATTTGCATCTTCTGTGTGAATAAAGCAATTTCCAACCACTTAACACTGTCCTGTTATGAAGCAGGGTAACAAAGTGCGAAGCTGGACGAATGCAGCAGGCCAAGCAGCATCTTAGGAGCACAAATTCTGATGTTTCAGGCCTAGGCCCTTCATCAGAGAGCTCTCTGATGAAGGGTCTAGGCCCAAAATGTCAGCTTTTGTGCTCCTGAGATGTTGCTTGGCCTGCTGTGTTCATCCAGTTCCATACTTTGTTATCTTGGATTCTCCAGCATCTGCAGTTCCCATTATCCCTGTTATGAGGCAGTCTGATTTGCAAAGCTAACCATGAAGCAGGATTACTCAAACTGCAACTTTAGTGTTTTGTTGCAAATCACTCGCCTACTTGATGTTGCTTTGAATTTCCACATAACTGACAGCAAATGTGATTATCTCCAACTCTTGAGAATAAAATCCACTCCTTTATTCCTTTGGATGCAATCAAAATCAGTATTATAGGGGGCATCTTAAAACATGGTGGAATTTATTGGAGGTGTGGGCCTATAAGTTGGTTTGGGGGTATATATTTGAGTAAGTGTGAAGGCTGGGTGAGTGGGGAGGGGTTGGGGAGCGGGTACAGATCACGCTGCCCAATCAAGCTCCAGATGGGAAGGGTGAGGGCAGCCTTGCAGTCCAGAAGGAAAGTATGCCTTTCTGTAGCCACCTAATGGCCACTTAAATATCTCCTCTGACTGCAGCTGGAAATTTTCCAGCCATTGGCAGGAACTCACCAGGAAGAACAAACAGAGACAATGGGAACTGCAGATGCTGGAGAATTCCAAGATAATAAAATGTGAGGCTGGATGAACACAGCAGGCCAAGCAGCATCTCAGGAGCACAAAAGCAGACGTTTCGGGCCTAGACCCTTCATCAGAGAGAAGGGTCTAGGTCCGAAACGTCAGCTTTTGTGCTCCTGAGATGCTGCTTGGCCTGCTGTGTTCATCCAGCCTCACATTTTATTATCTAGGAAGAACAAACAGTTGGGTTTGCCTGGAATTTAACTGGGGGACAAAAGAAAGGGAGTCTGTTTATCCCATTTCACACAGTAACTTAATATTTTGGATTAATCCATCAGGACCTGTAATGAATTGGGGAATCTTATTCAGGATCTAGGTGTAACATGGGACTTCCCATTTGTTGGTAGGCAGGTGTCCCCATTAATCATTTTAAATTCTGTCCATTGGTTCTCTTTCTATATGTAGAAAATAAAAGTTTAGCATTAAATAAGAAAGTAACTTTCTGTTCTTTATTTTTCCGACAGAGAACTGAAAGTTTAAATGCGGACACAATAGAGGAGGGAGAAAAATGATTCCAGGCTTTAAAGTTCACAAGTCATTGACACAAGCACGGACTCGAACCTCTGTCCTCAGCGTGGATTCGAACCTCTGTCCTCAGCGTGGATTCGAACCTGTGGCTTCCGTGTGGACTTGAACTCTGTCCTCAGCATGGACTCGGACCCCAAGCCTCAGCATGGAATCGAATCCCAGCACACCTGGCCTCAAAGTGAAGCCTCGTGCAATCTGGATGGGTAGGTCTGTTATTCTGAACTCTTATTTCTCTACTTTTCTTATTTATTGCTGGACTTTTTAATTCTTTAATTTTTAAAATTTATTTCCCCTAAGAATTTGTACTCCAGAATCTGTACCTACATACCTTAGTGCCAAAGAACGGCACCTTAAGTGGTGAATTGTAAATTTTCCACTGTACTTCTGTGAGTGTATGTGACAATGAAGCTAATTCTAATTTGGAAATTTCCTCATCATTAGCAAATAAGCTCTTATTGACCTCAGCACCTCAACTGGAAATTCTTATCTTTGTGTTCAAATCCCTAGACGGCCTTACACTTGTGTAGCTTTGTGGCCTTCTTGCATCTGACAATCCTGGAGAACATGGTATTGTCCTATCTCTGGTCTGTGTATCCCTGCTTCTTTGCCCAACCATTGGTGGCCATTCTTTTCGCTGTCTAAGCCACAAAGTTTAGAATTCTGTCTGCAAACCCCTTTGTCTCTCCGCTTCTATCCTCCTTTAGGTCACTGTTTAAAACCCAGCTCGTTTTCTGAGTCATTGCTCAATTATTCCAAGAACTCCACCATTGGCACAATCTTGATTTTCAGTTGATTTTTGCCTGTGAAGTGCTTTGCGGTGTTTCACTAATCATGGAATTTTTATGCTATAGTGAGAGGCCAGTTAGCCAATTTACTTTATTAGAACAAAAGTTGCTGAATCAATGCAAATTGTTATTCTTGGTTGTGGTGATGTGCAATATTTCTATTTTGCGCCCTTAAAGAGATAAGGCTGATCCAAAGTTCTGTCTGGACAACAGGATAATTTGGTAAACATTTCACAGTGTAACACCCTTAGCATTTTACAATAATATGAGCATCTGACTTATTGTGATCAATGACGCTGAAAAGCTGATATTATAGAATGATTGTGTGGTGAGTATAATTATGGAAATGAACATCTAATCCCTCCTTGTAAAGATCAGGGGAACCATGATTAATGGATTGGAATTAAAACAATCAGAGTTTGCAAAATAAGTACAGAGGAGATGATTTGGCCCAACATATTTCATTCCTTGAGATAGGACCCACAATCCCCCATCATTCCCTTATGCACTTAATGGTCAGGTCCTGAGGAGTGTTGCTGAACAAAAAGACTTTGAGATGCAGGTTCATAGATCCTTGGAAGTGGAATCCCAGGTAGATAGCATTGTGAAGACTGTGTTTGGCATGCTTGCTTTATTGGTCTGTGCATTGAGTATAGGAGTTAGGATGTCATATTGTGGCTGTACAGGACATTGTTTAGGCTACTTTTTGGAATACTGTATGCAATTCTGGTCTCCCTGCTATAGGACGTTGTGAAACTTGAAAGAGTTCATAAAAGATTTACAAAGATGTTGCCAGGACTGGAGCGTTTGAGCTATATAGAGAGGCTGAATAGGCTGGGGCTATTTTCTCTGGAGCATTGGAGGCTTTAGGGGTGACCTTATAGAGGCTTATAAAATTATGGGAGGTATGGATAGGGTGAAAAGCCAAGGTCTTTTCCCCGGGGTACGAGAGTCCAAAACTAGAGGACATAGGTTTATGTTGAGAGGGGAAAGACTTAAAAGGAACCTAAGGAGTAATATTTTCACACAAAGGGTGGTGTGCATATCGAATCAGCTGCTGGAGGAAGTGGTTGAGGCTAGCACAATAAGGCATCTGGATGGGGTTGATGAATAGGAAGGGTTTAGAGGGATATGGGTCAAATAGTGGCAAATGAGACTAGATTAATGTAGGATATCTGGTTGGCATGGACGAGTTGGACTGGTGGGTCTGTTTCTCAAGTGTACATTTCTATGGCTCTATGTTTCTGCTGTTAGCAAAATATTACCAAGCATTTTGCTGCCACCACTAAAGTTGAAATCCATTCCATGTATTGATCATTCTGAAGAAATTTTAGCATCAAAATTAAATCTGCCTCCTATTTAGCCATTTCCTTATAAGGATTCCCTAAGTTTCTCAAGTTAGTCTTCAAGGTTCAACCCACTGATGCTGCAGGACCATGTACTCTCTGGGTTAAAGTTTCAATTCAGTTCAAGGTTCTCTTTTTAATATCTCTTCACACGAGTTGAATTTGTACAATTATTGAAGTTGTTATTTTCTTAATAATGGCGATTAGAACGATGCTTTGAGTCTGGAGGGGGTGTTTTTAAGTTGAAGTGCAGCATTGGATATAATCCTTTTATTGATGTAGTTTGATGTTTCAGCCTATGTGTGGAGCTCTTTTTACTCTGATCTCAGCACTGAGATCTTTCAGGAGAATGGTTGCAGTTTGACTGAAGGATTAATAAAGTGGATGGACACAGCACTGAAACTACCCTAGTTGACGTTACTATTGATATTGTTTGTGAAAATAACCAGCAATATAGTTTTGAGCTGTCTTTCTGACATCGCTCCCTGTGTAAGACTGTGTATTGCTTATCCAGTGAATAGCCAGTGAATCTGCTGCAATGACTTGTATTCCTCAGCAAGCAGCATTAACATGTGAATGCCCTGAGATATATCCTCGGCTTCTCCTGTTTCTTGACTACCAGAGGATTCTAGAATGTTACAGAACAGAAAGCTGTGCTGTTCCTTCAGAGGGGTTATCCAATTTGTCAAAATCCCCTCTATAACAAAGTGTGGAGCTGGATGAACACAGCAGACCAAGCAGCATGTTAGGAGCACAAAAGTTGACGTTTTGGGCCAAGACCCTTCATCAGTAAAGGGGGATGGGGAGAGGGTTCTGAAATAAATAGGGAGAGAAGGGGAGGCAGACTGAAGATGGATAGAGGAGAAGATGGGTGGAGAGGAGAGTATGGGTGGGGAGGTAGGGTTGGAGACTGCTTTACAGAACACCTACGCTCGGTTCGCAGTAAACAACTGCACCGCCCAGTCGCGAACTATTTCAACTCCCCCTCCCATTCCTCAGACGACGTGTCCATCCTGGGCCTCCTGCAGTGCCATAATGATGCCACCCATAGGTTGAAGGAACAGCAACGCATTCCGATTGGGAACCCTGCAGCCTAATGGTATCAATGTGGATTTCACCACCGAAATCTCCTCTCCCCCGACTGCATCCCAAAAATAGCCCACTCATCCCAGCCTGCCTAACCTGTTCTTCCTCTCACCTATCCCTTCCTCCCACCTCAAGCCGCACCTCCATTTCCTACTTAGTAACCTCATCCCACCCCGTTGACCTGTCCATCCTCCCCGGACAGTCCTATCCCCTCCCTACCTCCCCACCTATACTCTCCTTTCTACCTATCTTCTTTTCTCTCCATCTTCGACCCACCTCCCCCTCTCTCCCTATTTATTCCAGAACCCTCACCCCATCCCCCTCTCTGCTGAAGGGTCTAGGCCCGAAACGTCAGCTTTTGTGCTCCTAACATGCTGCTTGGTCTGCTGTGTTCATCCAGCTCCACACTTTGTTATCTTGGATTCTCCAGCATCTGCAGTTCCCATTATCTCTGTCAAAATCCCCTTCTTTTTCTTCATTGTTCTGCTTCATTTTCAAATACAGTGTGTATCCAGTTTGCTAATCAATATCATATGTAGGCATAAACTCCAGTTTTGCAAGTATGTTGACTAAGCTCCAGCTTTACCTTCCCAACGACCTCTCTTGGCCCATTTGTTATCTCTGAAATGCTAGTTCAAAACCCAACTGGTGAGCTGTTCCAATTAAACATTGAGAAAATGAAGGCCATTGCCTTTAGCTCCTGCTGTAGGTTTTGTCCTCCACTAGTAATTCCAATTTCCCCTTGACCATTGCCTGAGGCAAAACCAAACGGCTTGCAAACTTGATTTCTCGTTTAATCCTGAGCTGAACTTGTGATCTGATATCAATATCACAGTGTGGAGCTGGATGAATACAGCAGGCCAGGCAGCATCAGAGGAGCAGGAAAGCTGACGTTTCAGGTCGGGACCCTTCTTCAGAAATGCTCTCCATCACAGAGACAGCCTTTTTTTTGCATTCTTAGAATCTTAGATGTAGCTTCGTTGTCACACGAGTACAATGAAATGTTTACAAGTCACCACATACAGTGCCATCCTAGGCACAAAGGTGTCTAGGTACAGATTCTTAGGGAAAAAATACTGTAAGAAAAGAAAGAAATAAAGTGTCCAGCATTACAGATCATAGGAATAAATTAGAAAAAGAATAAAGAAGTAAAATGTTCAGAATAACAGTCCTTCCGACCCAGTTCACTCCAACTAGCCTCCAGTCCATGCTGAGCCTTGACTCCAGATGGGCTTTTGACGCCAGGAGATTGTTCTTGAATTATCTTGAGCCTGTTAGTCCACACTGGGCCAAGAGACCAGCACATCGGGCCGAGAAACCGTCATGCTGGGCCAGTAGATTGCCATGCCTGGCCTGTGCTGAGGCTGGGAGTTCAGGACATTGTCGAGATGAAATTCATAAGCTGGCTCTTATCTCTGCCTTAGCTTGATGGTTGTTGTAACGCTTCTCCATCTCTTTCTTACCTCTGGAGACTCACTCAGTGGACTCCAGGGGGGTTTATCTTTTGTTTCAATCCTAAAACCACATGCCTCTACCCTTATAATAAAGTGTGAAGCTGGATGAACACAGCAGGCCAAGCAGCATCTCAGGAGCACAAAAGCTGACGTTTCAGGCCTAGATCCTTCATCAGTCTAGGCCCGAAACGTCAGCTTTTGTGCTTCTGAGATGCTGCTTGGCTTGCTGTGTTCATCCAGCTTCACACTTTATTATCTTGGATTCTCCAGCATCTGCAGTTCCCATTATCACTGCCTCTACCCTTTATCTAAGTCAGGAATCCACCCAGTCCCTCTTTGAACACTTCTCCAGATTAATTACTCTGTAGTAGCAGGTCCCTTTCCTAGATATGAGTTATTGCTCAGGTTAGGTCACCTTAGAATAGTCTCCTCTGTTTCTTCAGTCCAAGTTTGGTGGATATTACCATCTTACATACAATTTATTGATTTTCTGTTTTGATTTATAAGCAATGAATCACTTCCTGCCAGAATCTTCTCCCTTCTTAAGCAGATGCAGCAAACAATAAATTGCACAGACAAAAAAAAGACTTGATCATTTGATATAGGAAAATTATGTTTTTTTAATATTTATATCACCTGAAAGTATTCTTTCAGTTTAAACATATAGATCATGGTTGTGCATTTTTTTTTCACACACAACTATGTGTAAACTACATCTGCAAGAGAAAACAGTTTGAAAACATTCTTTGAACTATTTTGAAAATATCACATATGCAGGGGTGTGTCCATTCAAGATTGACATTTGCAGTCCAATAATCATTGTTTTCACTTTTAGGTTTAATGCTTTGAGCTAGATCATAATGCAAAAAATTCTCCATAAATAGATGATTCATGTTCCTTCTATCTGTAATATGTAGAATTGTAGTTACTTGTTAATAGCTTGACTACATCATCAATGATATCAAGTCACATGAATTGTGTCTTGATTGCAGAATTCTCAGCAAAGCTCTGCTCTACTATAATTCTGCATGTTATTTAATGTTGGAAAAGTTGACTCATTTGCATGAGCATAGTGTTCAGTGCTCATCTGTCCAAAGCTCACCAAAGTTATAGAATCATACAGACCAATAAAGGCAAGCATACCAAACCCCTTCTTCACTACCCTGTATACCTATGACTCCAGTTTCAAGGAACTATGAACTTTCATTCCAAGATCTCTTTGTCTTCCCAGGACCCAACCATTAAGTGTACAACTGATTTGCCGTACCAAAATGCAGACAGGAATACTCAAAGGGGAACTTAGGAAATCTTTTAATCTGGCATACAGCAAGTTTACCCATGAGCAAAATCCTCATCCATATTTTGTCAACTACCGCTTGCCCACTCCAATATTCCTGGGTTTACTACCCAACCTCAACCTTCATAAACTTCAATTTATCCAAAACTTTCTTGCGTGTACTGTATCTCAAACAAAAGCCACACACACAAAATTTACAGTGTTGTTCACCTATTCTGGTTTAAATTAAATCACAAATTTAAAACTTTCACTTGAAAATATTTATTTGTATGTTTAAATATGTTCATAGTCTCATCTCTCAAAAGCTTTCTGTAGGGATAACTAGCAAAATTGTGAGTGATAGAGATCAGGGAGAAAATTTGAAAATTCTGAACAAATCCACTACTTGTTTATCTGAAAAGGAGAAAATTGGTTGTTTTAGGCTGCAACTTAAATTGAAGAACAATTTCAATCCGCAGACCTTGACATACCTTGACCGATGGTGCCTGATCTGCAATGCATTTTCAGCATTTTGTCTATTCAGGATTGAAAATTACTTGTGAAAATTTGAAATAAGTTTAATTTGACTGTACTTTCTGTAATTTGCAATTTGAAATTATTTACCCTCAGATTATACAGTTCATATTGAATGGATGTGGTAAATATTTGGAGCATTACAATTGCTTTCTGATGTCCAAGGCTGGTACATGCTGTTTGGAGATGAGTTGAATTTTATTAAGCTTTCTGCAATTTTCAAGTTGAAATGTTTTGTTGTGTACTTTTACAAATGCTATGAATAAAGTATAGTTTTAGTAAAAAATTCAATTCTACTACAATAATTAAAGCATTTATTCATATATCCTTCTTAGAATTACTTTACAGGTGAAAATATTTACGATGATTGTACTCATTAGTTGCAGGCCTCTGGTGGATAGTAAGGTCTACATGTGAACAGCAAATTCTCCCGCAGTGGTGCCAATGAAGGTGTGGTCACTATTGGAAACTCTAGTTCTCTATCACGTGTAACCATACATATGCTCACGTGTACATATCATTAGAAACACTGAAACACATACTATGATGTGCATGTGTATGAACATATTTACACTTAAGGATATGCATACACACGCGTGTTGCACCTCATTTGGAAGCACATCATCCTCTGAGTCATAAGATTTTGGGCTCAAGTCCCACTCCAGAACTTTGGCACCAAAGTCAAAGCTCCCATTCTCAGGTGGGATTAAGGGTGATACCGTTCAAATGAGACATTAAACTAAAGTCTTGTCTGCTGTCTCAGGTAAACTTACAACCTCTCAGGACCGTATTTCTGGAAGACCAGGGGCATTATCCCTTAATCACAAAAAGTAGCAAATTTATTGATCATATCCACGTCCTTGTTTTATGTCACCTTGCTGCCAGCAATATTCCCGGCTGCAATTCCTACATTACAACAATGGCTACACGTCAAAAGTACATCAGACGTCCTGTGGTTGTGAAAGGCGCTATACGAATGAAAAGTTTTTCTCCAAATACACACACATAATGCATTGAAGTACAAACACCTTTGTAAAGGTGCACATATGCAGTCAGATATCTACATGATCAACCCTGAAATATGGGAAACGCACGATTACATCTGTTTTCACCCCCACCCCGGGTGAGTAACCAAGTGAGACTCACAAGAGATGCAGACTGATGCGGGGGTGCACGAGCACGACGGGGGAAGCGGGATGACGGGGACGCGCACGGGCGCACAGAAGTGGGTGACAGCAGGGAGCGAGCGCGCTCGCGGGCACGTTGCCGGGGACGCGCGGCGATCCCGCTGCAGCCGCTAGCCTGCTGCTTCTCGTCTTTGTTTCCAACCCCCACCCCCCCCCCCCCCCAAACCCCGGGTTTATTTATTTATTTATTTATTTATTTTCTTTGTGGCGTGTGTGGGGAGGGCAGCGATGTTGGGGCTGTTCCCCCTTTCACCCCGGGGCTGCGGGACCACTGCTACCGCCCCCAGTGAGCAAAGTCCGGGCGTAGAGCGAGTGGAGAGGCGCCGCTAACCTTCCGCTGTCCGCAGCCTCTCTCTCTCTCTCTCTCTCTCTCTCTCTCTGTCACACACACACAGCAGCCATGGGCTTCCTCCACCAGCTACATCTCCTACTCTGGAAGAACATCACCCTGAAACGCCGGAGCCCGGTGAGTGACTTCTCTTCCTCCCCCTCTTGTTTAAAAACAAAAATAAAGCCCCGGTCTGCAGCCTTCCTGTAAGGGAATCCGTCTGGTCATTGCTGCTGGGTTCAGCTTCCTGACTGAAGGGAGGGTTTCTGTTCTGACAGAATGCTACCCACCCACAGTCCCCCAGACATTTCCCCCCCCGACCCGGGAGTTCTCCTTCCTCCCGAAGTTTCTTCTGTCGGCCTGCGAAAAGCAGACCCAGCTGCTGATTGCATTGTGCTAGCGCCTGTCTGCGGGGAGATGCACTTCTGTCACTACGCACTTCAGCATCTGTACTCGAGCCGGTGCAATGCATTTGTCTGTGGCCCTCAACTTACAATATATAAAAAAGCGCTTGCAGTTGCCAGACTTTGTAAATATAATACGGCTTTGAGCATGTCTGCCTGGGTTTGACCAGTGCCTGGGATAGACTAGCAACTGTGACATGGCCATCTTTTTGAGGCTTCAACGTTAAATCTTTCCTAGTTTTGTACCAAACATCAGACCTTTCGTAACAGTCGACAATTGAGTTGAATCTGTGCTCGGCGGTGTGTTGTCTTATTAGTAACAAATTACACCTTGACAGAGTAGGGAATCTGACTTGATGGTAGGGCAATTTCTCTTTTTTTTCAGGGCATGAGATGGTAATTGGTCATAAGACAGAGGAGCAGAAATTAGGCCGTTTGACCCATCGAGTCTGCTCTGCTGTTCAATCATGGCTGATAAATTCCTCAATCCCATACTCACGCTTACTCCCCCTAACGCTTGATCCCCTTGATAATCAAGAACGTATCACTGGTTTTTGTTGGTCAATCGCTATTTTCTGTTGGAAGCAGGGAGGGAGTTGCAGAGACTTTTTGACTTCATTAGTTCTTAGCAGCATGAATTGCTTTGATATCCATATTAAACATGGGAACAGAAATGCAGTCTCAATGTACCAATCCATTAATCAATTACCCTGGACATGATCAATAAAATATGATATGAACAGCATTGGACTCAAAATGTAATAGCCCTTTGGCATACTATGTTTATTTGCTTGTTCACTGGTCCGTAGCCGGCTGGATAACATTGGCTCGGGTCGATGCACGTTATAGTAATCGTGTGATTTAAATTGCTGGTGAGCTTGCATTTTGCAATTGCTTGTGATTTTTACCACTTTATGGTTTACACCTAATGCTAACTGTAGAACACTTGTGATTTAGTCAGAAGGTTGCGAATACAAACCTCAAATGAGAGACTTGAGTATGTAATTCAGGGTGACATTGCAAAGTAGGAATGTTGAGGTGCTCCCTGTCGGATGTTCTGCCTTACAGGTGAATTGTTGAACTGAGGTTCCGTCTTGGACCTTGGCCAACATTTATCCCTCAACCAAGTTGACTAAAACACATTATCTGGATGTTTTATGGTAGCATGCTGTACACAATTTGCCTCTTGAGTTTCATAGATGGCAACAATAAGATCAATGTAAAAGAAATGCATTATTGTGCACTTTGGGGCATCCTCAGGTTGTGAAAGGTGCTATAAGAATATACATTCTTCTTCATCAGTAACACGTTTGGCGTCCTTGAATGTTACAATACCAGCTGTAGAATTTGAAGAGAATGATGGGGAACAGGAAGATGGAAAAACTGACTTGTATCAAGTTCTTGCAAGTTCTGGGCCTTTCTTGGAAAGGCCATTGGAACAGTGTCTGTGGCTGCCTGCAGTGGTCTGCGTTTTTTTTTAAAAAAACCTGTTTAAAATTTTATGTTGAAGGCACATTTGCTCATTTGGAACAAGGTGTAAAAATTAACTTGAAGATATATCTTAGATAAGTGAATATAATGGAGTAGAGTTGGATTTGAGAGAACCGACAGTAAAACTTAAGAAAAACTGTGTAATTTTTCAGTCGATTTAATGACGCCTTCAAACAGTATTGAAACTGTGAAACTATTTTGAGTTGCATTGCAGCCTTCCCCAACGGCTATGTCAGTGAAATATATTGTAGAGTCAGCTGTGACCCAACAAGTAGCACACTTGCCTTCGATCTGAAAGTTGTGGGTAAAAATCCAACTGAATGCATTTGCGCATATCACTAGGAGTGTGTGGAAAGTTTCATGCTTTGCATGAGACATTGTTGAGGCATTGCCTTTCAATTATAAAATATCTGATGGCTGTTTTTGTAAATACTTCGAATATAGCAAAGGAGAGGTGACTATGTTCATAATCATTGATAGTTGAATGTATGAGCACATGTATTACACTTAGGGAAAGAACCCCAAAAATGCGAGACCTAAGGATACAGGTGCACAGGTCCTTGAAAGTGGAGTTGCAGGTGGACAGGATGGTGAAGAAGGCATTTAGTACACTTGCTTTTATTGGTCAGTGAATTGAGATAGGAGATGGGATGTCATGTTGCGGCTGTGCAGGGCATTGATTTGGGCCACTTTTTTGAAATATTGTGTTTAATTCTGGTCTCCCTGCTATAGGAAAGATGTTGTGAAACCTGGAAGGGGTCAGAAAAGATTTACAAGAATGCTGTGAAGGGTCTAGGCCCAAAACGTCAGCTTTTGTGCTCCTGAGATGCTGCTTGGCCTGCTGTGTTCATCCAGCCTCACATTTTACTATTTTACAAGAATGCTGCCAGGTTTGGAGTGTTTGAGCTATAGTGTGAGGCTGAATGGGCTGGGGCTATTTTTTTCCCCAGAGCATTGGAGGTTGAGAGGTGACCCTGTAGAAGCTTATAAAATCATGAGAGGCATGGATGGGGTGAATAGTCAAGGTCTTTTCCCTGGGAAAGGGAGAGTCCAAAACAATAGGGTGTAGGTTTAAGGTGAGCGGGGGACAATTTAAAAGGGACTTTAAGGCAACTTTTTCCACACAGCGAATGGTGCGCGTATGGAATGAATTGCCAGGGGAAGTGATGGAGGCAGGTACAATTGCAACATTTAAAAGGCACCTGGATGGTTACATGAATAGGAAGGGCATAGAGGGATATGGGCCAAATGCTGGAAAAATGTGCCTAGATTAATTTAGGATATCTGGTTGGCGTGTATGAGTTGGACCAAAGGGTCTGTTTCTGTGTTGCATAACTCTGCGACAACAACTTTAATTCATATTGCGCCTTTATATATTGCAGTGTCTCAATGCACTTCATAAAAGTGTTAGAAGGCACAGACTGATACTGAGTGACATGCAGAAAAACTAAGTCATACATCATACAGCACACAAACCCTTTAGCCTAACTTGTCTGTGCTGACCAGATTTCTTGAACTAGTCCCACTTGCCAGCGTTTGGTCCGTATCCCTCTAAATCTTTCCTATTCACGTCCCTATCCAGATGTCTTTTAAGTGTTGTAATTGGACAGATGACCAGAAGCGGAAAGAAGAGGGAAGTGGGGTAGAAAGCTGCAGGGAAGGTATCCTAAAACTTAGGGCTTAGGCAAATGGAGCATGGACACTGGATGTGGGACAATTAGAACTGGGGAAACTCGTGTAAGCCATTTAAAAACCGTTTAAATCAAATGAACCAAGCTAAACCAGATCAAAGGGTCCCATCCTTGTTAACGGGGCGCTGTTTCAGAAATCGAACTTGAAAATTGAATTAAACAACATTGAAATTAGTATGTCATCTTGAAGATTAAGCATGCACTCCCCCCCCCCCCCCCCCCCCACCCCGACCTACCCTCAGTGTCCATTGCCTATGGTAGACCTTGAGCAATCCAGTGGACACTGTTCCAGACACTTTCCAAGGACACCTGGGCAAGAACACAACCCCAGAAGAGGGGCAGGCAGTCAATGACACTCTCAACCACCGTCTGGCCACCATGATTAAAATTGGGGATGTGCAAAAGGCCAGAATTCAAAGAGTGCAGGTATCTGTGCAGATTGTGGGGCAGCAGGAGCTTGGAGATGTAGGAAGGTTGAGACCTTGGATGGCATTGAAATAAAGATGAGATGTTTAAAATCCAGCCGTGGATTGACCATGAGCTCTCGTAAGTTAGTGATCAAAAGAGGTACAGTGCAATGGGACTTGGTGTGACTTAAGGTAAAAACGGCAGAATTGACATGTCCAATAGTTCCCAGTTAAAATGTGGAAGACCATCTGGATCTTCTTTGAAATAGATTAACCTAGAGGAAATAAAGTCAGGCGTTGGACCGAAGGGTCTGTTTCTATGTTGTATGACTCTATGACTATGACTGGGGGATTCAATAGCTGAAGTTACAGACAGGATATTATTAAGCTGGAGAGGGTTCAGAAAAAAATTATCAGGATGTTGTTGGGAATGGAGGGTTTGAGTTATAACAAGGGGCTGGAGAGGCTGGGACATGTTTCACTAAGTGTAGCACATTGGGGGATGACCTTTTCATAGACGTTTATAAAATCCTGAGGGGCACTGATAAGGTGAATAGCAAGGGCCTTTAAATTCAAAACAAGGGGCATATTTTTAAGGTGGGAGGAGAAAGATTTTTTGAAAAAACAGAGTAAGTGTTGGAATATGGGTACAGTTACGATGTTTAAAAGACATTTGGGTAAATTCAGAGGACTATGGCTCAGGAATAAGCAGGTGGGGTTAGTTTAGTTTGGGATTATAGTCGGCTTAGACTGACGGGTCTGTCTCTGTGCTGTATGACTCTAACAGCTGAAATGGGGTTAAAACAGGCGATGTTATGCAGATGGAACTATGTGGTCTTAGCAGTGATATGAATAAGTGGTCAGAAGCTCATCTCAGAGTGACCCCATGGTTAGTCTCCGACTGTTACCAGGGAGAGAGAGACTGATCTAGGGAATGAAGTTTGGAGCAGGAACCAAAAATAGCGTCTTCAGTCTTCACTGAAATAAAACTGCAGTAAAATTCTGATCATCCAATCTTGGATGTCTGATAAGCAACCTGACTGTAGAGTCAGAATGGAAGACTTCAGATCAATGCTTGTAAGTTCAAGCTGGGTGTCATCAGTGTATGTGTGAAAACTGATTCTGGCTTCTGATGATATCAAAGGATAGCATGTATATGAGAAACTGGAACGTCTAAGGATCCGTGCTTATTAGAGATCATACGAACTGCCAATGCTGGAGTCAGAGATTAATGTCGAGCTGGATGAACACAGCAGGCCAGGCAGCATCGGAGGAGCAGAAATGCTGACGTTTCAGGTCAGGACCCTTCTTCAGAAATTTCTGCTGTGGGCCTGCTGTGTTCCTCCAGCTCGACACTGTGTCATGCTTATTAGAGGGTGGGCCGTAGAGGCAATGATACAAGAGCTGCAAGAGAAGTCATTGCCTATTTTTCTCTGGTTATCTATAGAAAGAAATGAACAGAGCTGGGAGAGAGCAGTTCCAGCCAGCTATATGACTGTTTGAGAAGGATAAGGAAGGAAAGCATAGTTTTGTTATCATCACACAGAATGACATTTACATTGTGCATTCGTGTAGCACATTGCACAGACATCCCACAATACCTCAGCCATTGAGGGTCTCATTTTTTTCCAGCGTAATCTGGTTTAGGAAATGTAGCAGTCAGTTTGCACACACAAGATAGTATTGAATCTGTCGCGCAGTAATTATTGACACATAAATATGAAGACAACGGGGAGATGCCCACTATTTTAGACAGTGGCTAGAATCACTATAGAATATCCAACATTCTTGCACCAATTGTACAATATCCTGATTGATTATCTGAACGTTTTAATGGGACAAAATGTTACCTGAGACAAGACCTCATAATATTGCCTATTGTTGGCAACATTTGAAATTCTCAGTAAGGAAGTTCTCTGTGGCTCAGTTGTTATTTGTATTGTGCTTCTTTTCATTGTTGTACCTCTAGTATTACTAAACTGCACGTGCAAATGCAAATCTCGGCACCTGAATTATCAAGCATACTCCAACATCCTGTTGTGTGAGGGGTGATGGGAGTTTGATCTGTTGGTCTCTTGTGTTTTGCAGTGAGCTCTAGCGATAATATACATTGATCATGTTCTTTATTTCAAACAGCAACTCAGAGAAGATGTGAAACCATTAATTTGAGCCCATTGTTAAAATACAGCTTTGTGACTGTAGTTTAAACATATGATAAGAATGTAGGAAATGGGAGCTGGAACAAGGTTGAACCTCTTTATCATAAGATCTTGGCCAAACTTCTACGTTAATGCTACTTTCCTGACTTCTCATCAAATCCCATGAATTCCCTTAATGTTCAAAAATCTACCAATCTCTGCATCAGTTATACCCAACAAATAAACATCTGCAGCCCTAGGGAGAAGAGAACTCCAAAGACTGACAGTCCTTTGAGTGGAGATATTTCCCATCACATTAATGCTAAAAGACCCATTCCTTCTCCCGATCCCTCGTCCTAGAGTTCCCAGCCAAGAGAAGGAGCCTCTCAGTGCCTTCCCTGTTAAATCCTATGGAAGTTTTGTACTTCTCAGAGATGTCTGTAATTGATGATTATAGGCCCATTCTAATCAATCTATTCTCAAGTGACAACCCTCTAACTCCAACCCGAATAATTTTTGTTGCACTCTCTTTTTTTTAAATAACAACAGTCTTTCTCTTGGTAAGGAGACTTAATCCCCACATAATTACTGGAAGACTTCCATTTGTTTTCATATAATTCAACATCGTTGAGGGCTGCACACTATTTTCTTTACTGTTTTCTCATTGTGTGTTAATATTATAGTATATTATTTTTGTGATTTGTGTACAAGAACTTTCATATTTGAGTGGTGATGTTCAGTAGTCTTCTGCAATTTAGTCTGCCAACCAAACCTGATAATTCAGTATTTCCCCACCAGATTCTTCATCTTTCACCTTGCCTACTCATTCATCTTGATCTGTTAGCAGCCTTTTCACTTCCTGCTCAGCCTACATTTTCACTAAGCTTTTGTATTGGCAGCAAGCCTGGATGCATTAAACTTGGTCACCTCACCGAAGTGACTGATTGTGGAAAATCAGGGGATGTCAAGGTAGCGACGAAGAAATCAAGTGGAGAAGTTATGAAAGCCAAGATTATGCTGTGAGTGGAGAGCATTCAGGACTCGCTACAGGAACTGATTGAGAAGAATTGTGTTAGCGTATTTAAAAATATGACCAAAAACGATATGAGGAGGGAGAGAATAGTTATGCCGATAATAATAAGAAAGGGCTAAAATAGAATGTGGACTAGAATATAAACAACAGCATGAGTTGATTGGGCTGAATAGCTTATTTTTGTATTGTGTCTCCTGACTAATTGTAATAAATATAACTGCGCTGCCATGTGCAAAGTAGAATACAGAAACATGTATGCCCTACAAAGCCTATGACTTTCTCATCAAACTTTTTGGATTCCTATTTGTGCCTTCATAGAGAGTCATGTCAAAGAAGAAATGAAGTGACTTTTCATTTCACACCCTAATAGCTCACCTATTTCATCCTGAAAGCCCTGGAAACAGACTCACTGCCCAGCTGAATGATTGTAGTTTGACTGAAAGGTGTATTGTTGAAGTAAATTATGACTGTGTGGAAAAATAAATATTGTCTTTTAATGCACTGGCTCTTTCTGTGATCATGATGAAAGGCAAGTACAGATAATCTCAACACTCCCCATCCAGTACTGCCTACTGTGCTGTAAGGTGTTTGCTGGTTTACGACTTTCTATACATTCTCCCTTAATTCTTTGCAACTGCAATTTGTTTTACATCTAGTTCCTGTCTCTTTACCTGCCCCATAGCACCCTGCTGTGTTCAGTGTTGAACTAGCTTTTCCTACCCCTTCCCTGTCAATCCAGCCCCTATATTCCTGTATTAGTCACACAGAAATTTCTTGTTAAAAGTAACCTACAGTATTCATTGTAGTTTTAATTATATAGGGAGGTCTTGTCCTGCATTCCTGCCTCTGAGTCATAAGATCAGTGTTTGAGCTCAATTCCAGAATTGATGTAAAATAAGATCAGGAAATGCTGAAGAACCTCCACAGGCCTGGCAAATTCTTTGGAGAGAGAAACAGAGTTAACGTTTCAAGTCCAGTATGACTTCATCACAACTGAAAGGGACTGAAAATGCTGGTTCTTAATATGGTTGACAAAGGGGGAAGGAGAAACAAGTGGAACAGAGCTGAGGCTACCTTGAGCAAAAGGCATAGGGAGTGCTAATGATAGTAAAGGAGGAATAGAGATGTAAAATAGGTGTAAATGATAGGAGTGAAAATGGGCCCGCTCTGTTGAGAGCGAAGACAACATGACACAAATGAGACGTTCCTAGAAGAGGTAGGGTCAGTCAATCTGAAGGCCAAGCAAAGTGCTTTGGTAATGTAAGCAGGTTATGTGTTAACTCGTAAATCCTTTGATCAGTGAGAACAAGACTGATTCTCGGTTGGCTATGTGATGAATGGAAAGTGAGAAGTTCTACCATCATTAACCATCACTCTAGAATTTAATGTACAAGTAAAAGTATGTTGCTACAGTAAATTCAGTTTCCTCAAACTGCCACTGTGTTGTATTTGTTTTAATCTTTTCATGCCTTCCTGACATTTAGCACTGCTGCGCCTCAGCGCCAGAGACCCAGGTTCAATTCCTGCTTCGGGCGAATGTCTATGTGGAATTTGCGCATTACTCTCTTGTCTGAGTGCGTTTCCTCTGGATTTCTTTCCACAGTCCAAGGATGCATAGTTTAAATGGATTGAGCATGCCAAATTGCACATGGTGTTCAGGGATGTGCAAGCTCAGCAGCTTAACCATGGGAAATGCAGGGGTGGTGTAGGGGGTGGAATTGGATGGTGTGCTGTTCAGAGGATTAGTATGGACTTTGTGAGCTGAATGGTCTGCCTCCATGCTGTAGGGATCCAATGATTCAGGACTTCCCAAAGTTCTCCACAAACAAAGCAGTACTCTTTTTTTTGAAGTGTTTCTGTATGGGAATATGACTGACTGACTGCCAATTTGTTCAGAGTAAACTTTTATGACCTGCAATGAGATGTATGACCAGATCGTCTGTGATGTTTGTTCAGGGCTGAATATTGTCTGGGTCACCTGCAGAAACTCCCCTGCTCTTCTTTTAAATCATCATGGGATTATTCCTATCCCTGTGAGAGCAGCTCAACCAGAGACAATACTCTGGTGTACTACTCTCTCATACTTTATTGGATTGTTAGACTAGATTTGCATATTTTCTAAACAAACTGTTCAGCCATGTTATTTACAGTCCTGTGGAGCAGGTGGGACTTGAACCCAAGCCTCCTACCTCACCCGGAGACACTACCATTGCACCACAGAATGTAACTTCAAACTAAATTTGATACTCGGGTCTTCAGAATCGGATTTGAACCCACAAGCATTTGTGCAGGTGAAACTTGTTGCAGGAAGTAATGCTTTACTCTGTAGAACCTCACGGCCAACACATTTCAATTTATTTGCATGTGATTTGAATTGAGTGCTATTTTGTGTCATTGTCTTTATTTTCTAGTTAGGCAAGAATTCTTCGTAAGCTTCACAAATGATATTTCAACAGCCAGGATTTAATTGGAGCACATGAAATACAAAGGCCCGGTTTACAAACTTGAACTTTCATTAAGATGAATCACTTTGTTAACAGTCAGCGTAAACTGTCTTATATAGCCCTACTTAGCAAACCTCAGTTGCTGAGTTGTATGAATAATTAATTGTCGTAAGCTGTAGTTTGAGGATGTGAAAAGATCAATACAGTGGGCTCTTGTTGCTTTAGCTGATTCCTAAATATTTGATCGAAATGGGGTTATGGATAATTCTGCACCTTCACAAGTTGTATTCCCCAACAACACCCTTGTTATATGATTATGTATTTCTTAGAGTACGTAAAATAAATTCTCTTGAAAATGTTGCCAACATACAACAGACTATTAGCACCTTCAGATACCAAAGATGTTGATAACTAATTTTATAACGTCCTAGGGGCATATGACATGGAAACAAACCCTCTGGTCCAAACAGTTCACGCTGACTGTGTTCCCAAACTGAACTATTCACATCTTCCTGTGCTTGGCCCATATGCCTCCAAATCTTTCCTGTTCATGAACTTATCCAAATGTCTTTTAAAAATTGCAACTTTACCTGCATCCACCACATCCTCTGGAAGTTCGTTCCAGACGCGAACAACTCTGCAAACAAAGTTGCTGTTTATGTCCTTTTTTAAAATCTCTCTCCACTCACCTGAAAAATATTCCCCCTAGTTTTGAAGTTCCCCATCCTGGGGAAAGACTCTTGTTATTCACCTTATACATGTCCCTCATGATTTTACAAACCTCAACAATACGGTCACCCCCTCAACGTCCTATGCTCCAGTGAAAAATGTCCCAGTCTTTTCGGTCTACTTTTTATATCTCAAACCCTCTATTCTGGGCAACATCCTAGTAAATCCTGTTTGATCCCGCTCCAGTTTAGTAATATATTTTTTGTAACAGGGTGACCAGAACTGCGCACAGTGCTCCAGAAGACGCCTCACTAACATCCTGTACAATCTCAACATGACGTCCCAACTCCTATATTCAAAGGCCAGGGCAGTGAAGGCAAGTGTGCTAATTGCCTTCTTAACCACCCTACCTATCTGTGATGTAAATTTCAAAGAAATATGTATCTGAACTCCAACTTCTGTTTGTTCTGCAACAGTACCTAGAGCCCTATTATTAATTATATTAGTGCTGCCCTTGTTTGTTTTACCAACGTGCAGTACCACTCATTTATCCAAATTAAACTCCACCTGCCACTCCTGAGCCCACTAACCCAATTAATCAAGATCTTATTTTAATCTTAGATAACCTTCACTGTTTTCTTCATTCAGGTTCAATTAGAACTGCATTGTTTCTCCTAGCATTGCCTGTACACCGATGTTATGGGTGTGTTTGTTTTTGTTTTTTTTAATTCAACAGTCCTTGGCTTTGCAAAACCTGTGCTGCAGGACTGAACTCACCTTATCTGGTTAGAACTCCCTCTTGTCAAGTCAAATGACATGCACAAATGTGCCATTCCTCCCATTATGCCCCTGCTGGTTCTTCAAAACAGCTGTCTGATTAATCGCCAACTCCTCTGCTGTTTTCCTCACTGAATTGCAAACGTTTCCCCTTAAAGTATGTTTTTCAGTTCTTGTTTGAAAGCTCATACATTGAAATCATTTCCACCATACTGCACAACATAAAAATAATTTCTTCTCGTTATGCCCCTCAATTTATTATGCCAGTAATTTTAAATCAGTGTCTCTGGTTAGAACAATGAACTTACTAACCATGCCCAGAATGCCGTAAGATTCATAAGATGTAGGGGCAGATTAGGCCATTAGGCCTCTCCGTTCTAAAGGATCATCCCTCACTCTGAGGCTGTTTTCTCGGGTTCCAGCCTCTCCTACTAATGGAAGGATCTTATCCACCTCCATTCTATCCAGGCCTGTCAGTCTTCTATAAATTTATATGACATTTCCACTCATTCTTCTAAACTCCATTGAGCACAGGCCCAGCGTCCTCAACTGTTCCTTTATAATGGCAAGCCATTCATCCTTGGGATCAGTCTTGTAAACCTCCTCTGGACCCCCTCCAAGGCTGCCTCCTCTATTGTTCCCCAGATACAGAGCCCAAAATTGCTCTCAATGTTTTACGTGTGGTCTGACCAGAGCCTTGTACTGCCTCAGCAGTACCTCTTTGCTCTTGTAATCTAGCCCTCTTGAAATGACTGAAACATTGCATTTGCCTTCCTAGCTGCCAGCTGAACCTGCATATTAACCTTCAGTCAGTCCTGAAACAGGACTCGTGAGTGCCTTCATGTTTCAGATTTCTGAAGCCTTTCCCCATTTTAGAAAATAGTCTCTGCCTCTATTCTTCTTAGCACAGTGTATAACCACACAGTTTCCCACATTTTATTTCATCTACCACTTTGCCCAGTTTCCCAGTCTGTCCATGTTCTTCTGCAGCCTCCCTACCTGGCCCTCTACCTTTCTTTGTGTCATCTGCAATCTTAGTAACAATGCCTTCAGTCCCTTTGTTCGGGTCGTTAATGTATATTGTGGATTATGTGGTTCCAAACTGACTGCTGTGGAACTCGACTGCCATCCTGACAAAGACTCCTTTAACCCAATTCTCTGCCTTGTGCAAATCAGCCAATCCTCTATCCATGCCAGTTCTTACTCCTAACACCATGGACTCATCTTATTTAGCAGCACCTTGTCAAAGGCCTTCTGGAAATTCAAATGGATCACATCCACTGGCTGTCCTTTGAACAGATTTATTACATGTGACTCCACCCTCTTGATAAAGCTTTGTTGACTCAGCCCTATTTTACCATGCACTTCCAAATACTCTGTGGTCCCACCCTTAATAATGGACTCTCAAATCTTACCGATGACCAAGGTCACACTAACCAGCCTGTAATTTCATGCCTTCTGACTCCCTCCCTCCCTTCTGAAAAAGAGGTATTACATTAGGCACTTTTCAGTCCTCTGAGACCCTCCCAGACTCTTGGAATTCCTGAGAAATTACCAATACTTCTGCAGTCTTCACAGCTACTTCCTTCAGAAATGTTGGGTGTAGTCCATTGGCCTGGGTGATTCCTCTACCTTCAGTCCTTTCAGCTTCTCCAGCATCTTCTCATTAGTGATGGCTGCTAACACTGAACTCTGCACCCTGACTCCCTTGAAGTTCTAGAATGCTGCCAGTGTTTTTGCAGTGAAAACTGATGCAAAGTACCTATTTAGTTCCTCTGCCATTTCTTTGTTTCCCATTACTACTTCCTAGCCTCCTTATCCAATGGCCCAACATGGACACTTGCTTCTGTCTTAGCTTTTTAGGTAATCAAAAAATCTCTTGCAATCTTCTTTTATATTACTAGCTAGCTAGCCCTCACCATTCTATCTTCTCCCTCTCTTGCTGATTTTTCTTTTTAGTTGTCGTCTGCTGGTTTTTAATAGCTTCCTGCTCATCTTCACCACACTGTATGCCCCGTTCAGTGAATAAGTGTGTCAGTGAGTGTGATGATCTGGAAGGTCTCTTCAGATTCAGTCCCCAGTTTTTACTGGGGTGGCCAGGTGGACATTGAGGTGACATTAACAGCCCTTGGATGTGGAGGGGACAATCAACTGGTGTTCCTCTTTCTGTTGGCCACACAGCAGCCCTTGTGGGTAAGTGTGTGGAGCTTTAGCTGGCATGAGGAGTCATGGGTAATGAATGGGACTGGTGGGCAGGTTGATAAAGGATGGCCAAAATCAATGTGGTTGTATCCCATTGAGGTGCCTGCGCATTTTGGAAGGTAAGTAATCTGAGAGGCAAGTATCATTGGGCAGAGGAAGAGAGTGAACGCATTAGTAGTGCATGGGTAAAAGCATGTTTAAGCAGAATCAGTCAGAGGGTTTCATCACTTTGGAAATTATGGTGGCAGCTTTTGGAAAGGACATATTTATACTTAAGAATACAAGCCATTTGGCCTAATGACCAAATTCCATAGCTTGTTCTTCACAAGAGCCCCCTGTCACCCCACTTCTTCTCAGCTAAATAGTGCGCATTTGGCAAGGATTAGTAATGGGTCTTTAGCATGGTGCTTACACTTGTGAAGCTGTAATGTCTATGTGTTATTTTGCATTGATATTGGGAAGAAGCATATTGTGAAACTACTCTAGAATTTATCCTATTCACCAGTGTTGTACATGCATCTGTTCAGGTGTTCTGGTTATATGACATGAAATTCTTACATTTGGTGTCCCTGGTTGGGTTGATTTGCCTCCCAGCTGATGGCCAGTCATTGTGTTGCTACAGGCTTGGGAAGCACTGACTGTTAAGAGCCCCATTAGCAGAGCCTGGTATAGCATCAGAGAGGTGTTGCCTAATTGTATAATCATTAACTAATTTAATTGAAGACTGAAAAATTGCTGAGACCTGCATTTGTTCAGCGCTCAGCACAGGAATTAATATTGGATAATAATCACTGCACCCGTGTTGGAAAATGAAGCAATCCTGGGCTGCCTTCCATGCTCGGCTCCTTTTTGTTTTACCCAGGACTTGCATAGATGTAGATTTAATTTGGTATTCTTGGGGAATAAAATGCAGAACTGATGTTTGATCAACATACATAAAAAATTATGCTTCACTTGGTCTCATGTTGTACATTTGAATATTTAGACACTTTCTTGGTGAGGAATTGTCCAGTCTCCATTGCTCAATTCTCGTAGATTGCCCTGAAATACAATATAATCCTCTGGGCAGCAGTAAGGTGAGGAGCCCGTGAGCCTCTTCCCCAGAGCCCCTTTGCTTTGTGTGTGACTGCAGAAGGCTATTTCACTATGCAGGACAATATGCCTGACTGTGAAGTTTTGTCTAATGTTGCTGTACAGCATGAAATACTAATGCAAAAAAAAAACCCTTGCCTGCAGCGAAATGATTATGCTGTAGAAACCTTGGTGCATTCTGTTGAATGCAAATGATCTGGCATGGATTTAGTTATGTAGCTTTTAGTGAAGATGTGCATTTCCAGATTTAATCTTCTTCCTGACAATGTTCTGAAATGTTGCTGTGTTGATTTCGTAAAGGAGTTTTGATGGGTTTCCAAGCACTGTTTTAAGTAAAATGTGGTGTCTTTAAAACCAGGATTGATTAGCAGTGATGGGCTTTTGATCTCTTTCACTTAAGCTGATCTTAAAGTGTGACACAGATTTGGCTCTTTTTTTTAGTTAGGCTGTGTCTGTTTTCGAATGCTGTGTCAGAGAGGCCAAGGTTTCAGATTAACTTAGTTTTTGGGAACTATGCAAAATCAAGTGCTGGAGAAACTCCGATAACAACGGTGTGGAGCTGGATGAACACAGCAGGCCAAGCAGCATCAGAGGAGCAGGAAGGCTGACATTTCGGGCCTAGACCCTTCTTCAGAAACTTAGCAGTTTTGTCTGGATGAATGGAGGGAATAAACACAGTTACTGTTTTGAGTTCATATTTTTTTTCTCTACAGATGCTGTCAGATGTGCTGAGTTTCTCTCTGTCTTTGTTTCACATCTCCAGCATATGCAGTTCTTTGTTTTATATTGTTGCTTTTTTTTTGCCCACCCTCCTCTTGGCCAGTTGTTCTGCTTTGACTGATTTAAGGATCGCTCAAACTGGAAGAATGGCCTTTTTCACAGCCGAATCCCTACTGTCAGTCCACCTGACTGTGGGTAGCACTTGATGTAAGATAAAACAAGAAGCTCATCAACCAACTCTGTAACATGAGGACCACCTTCAGGATGGTTATTGCTTGGCTACTGGTTCCAGCAAAGTCCAAGCATTGAAATAATTGGAGTTTTTCAGTGTCAGGGGACATTTTATAGAAACATAAAAGATTATGAAGGGACTAGATAAGGTGGAGAGAGGGAGGTTGTTTCCACTAGCAGGTGAAACTAGGACAAGAGGGTATTGCCTCAAAATAAAGGGAAGCAGATATAGGACTGAGGTCAGGAGGAACTCCTTCACCCAAAGGGTTGTGAATCTGTGGAATTCCCTGCCCAGTGAAGCGGTTGAAGCTACCTCGCTGAATGTATTTAAGGCAAGGCCAGATAAATTTTTGAGCGGTAAAGGAGTTAAGGGTTATGGTGAGCGGGTGGGTAAGTGGAGTTGCGTCTCAAAAAGATCAGCCATGATCTTTTTAAATGGCGGGACAGGCTTGGGGAGCCAGATGGCTTACTCCTGCTCCTGGTTCTTATGTTTATGTCTCTCGCCCTCACTCGCGCCATGTTCTCTGCGGCTGTACCACTGTATTTTGCATTCTGCTCTGTTACACCGACGCACTTTGTATAGTGCGATCTGCCAATTTAGCACGCAAACCAATACTTTTCATTGTTATCACATATACCAAGATACAATCAAACAAATCCAAATTTTACTGCCTGAGCTCTTGAGTTTGAGTTTGTTCCAGTTTTTGTAATTATTTTTCACTATGCAACATTATTTCCATTGTTGAATTCAAATTCTTGTTATTGTTGTGGAGTTCTTTTTTTTTAAATTTACTCATGGGATGTGGCTGTTACTGGCTGGCTAACATTTATTGCCTGTCCCTGTGTTGCCCTTGAGGTGGTGGTGAGCAGCCACCTTTTAAACTGTTGCAGTCTGTGCGCTGTAGATTGACCCACAATGCTTTTAGGGAGGATTCCAGGATTCTGACCCAGCGACAGTGAAGAGGCGGTGATATATTTCCAAATCCGGATGGTGAGTGGATTGGAGGGGAACTTGAAGGTGGTGGTGTTCCCATATGTCGGCTGTGCTTGTCCTTCTCGATGGAACTGGTTCTGAAGTTGCAGTCTAAGGAATCTTGGTTAGTTTCTGCAGTGCATCTTTTAAGTAGTACATACTGCCGCCACTGAGCATCGGTTGTGGATGTGCTGCCAATCAGACGGGCTGCTTTATCCTCCATAGTGTCAAGCTTCGAGTGTTGTTGGGGCTGCACCCATCCAGGCAAGTGGGGAGTATTCCATCACACTCCTGACTTGTGCCTTGTAGATGGTTGACAGGCTTTGAGGAGTCAGGAGGTGAGTTACTCGCTGCAGCATTTCTAGCTTCTAGCCTGCTGTTGTAGCCAGTGTGTCTGTATGGTGAGTCCAGTTGAGTTTCTGGTCAATGGTAACTCCCAGGATGTTAATTTTGGGGATTCAGTGATGGTAACACAGTTGAATGTCAAGGTGTTATGCTTAAATTGTCTCTTATTCACATTGGTCATTGCCTGACATTTGTTTGCCAGTTGTCAGCTCAAGCCTGCATGTTGTCCAAATCTTGCTGCATTTGAATGTGAGCTGTTAGAGTATTTGAGGAATCACGAGTGGTGCTGGACATCGTGCAAATCATCAGTGAACATCCCAACTTCTGACCTTATGATAGAGAGAAAGTCATTGATGAAGCAGCCTAAGATGTTTGGGCCTAGGGAACTTCTTTGAAGAACTCCTGCAGAGATGGTCTGAAGCTGAGGTGACTGGCTTCTAACAAACACAACCAGCTTCTGATGTGCCAGGTACGACTCCAACCTGCAGAGAGTTTGTCCCCTGATTCCAGTTTTGCTAGGGCTCCTTGATGACACACTTGATCGAATATGGCCGAGCTGTCGAGAGCTGTCACTCTTGCCTCACCTCTTTTGTCCATGTTTGAACCAAGGCTGTCATGAGGCCAGGAGCTGAGTGGCCCTGGTGGAACCCAAACTGGGCATTACTGAGCAGGTTGTTGCTGAGCAGGTGCTGCTTGATAGTATTCAGTCACTTTACTGATGATTGAGAGTTGACTGGGGTGGTAATTGGCCAGGTAGATTTGTCCTTCTTTTCATGCACAGGGCATACCTGAGCAATTTTTCACATTGTCTGTCTGGTAAATACCAGCGTAGTAACTATACTGGAACAGCTTGGCTATGTGAGCAGCAGGTTCTGGAGCACAAGTGTTCAGTATTATTGCTGGAATGTTGTTGGGGCCTGTAGCCTCTGTAGTATCCAGTGCTTTTTTGACACCACGTGGAGTGAATCGAATAGACTGAAGACTGGTATCTCTAACAATGGGGACACTGGATGCGGCTAAGCTGGGTCTTCCTTAATACTAACAGCTGAAATTGCTGTGAATCCTTCAGCACTTGTGTTGGGCTGCTCCATCGTTGAGGGTAATGATATTTGTAGAGCCTCTACCTTCACTGAGATGTTAATTATCCACTGTAACTGATCACTGGATGTTGCAGGACTGCAGTGATAGATGTGAGCTGAGTAAAGTCCAGGTGAATTAGAAGAGAAAATGGTGAGTTTTGACAACTCGATGACTAACTCAGTTTCCTGGGTACTGGTAATGGTAACTGCTTGTGGACTGAATGGCACTGAAAGGGTACAATTTATCGAAGAGTTAGAACAAAATCAGCTGGAGATTATAATACTTTCTTCTATTGCAGCCTGTCTTTATAACTGTTCCTTTTAACTTTGCTGAAATTCACTGCCTCAAGCCTCTGGTATTTCATCCACGTGTCTCTCTTCCTGTTTAATTTTTGATGTCAGCTGTGGCTCAGTCGGTTCCACTGTCACGGTTGAGTCACATGATTGTGTGTTCAAGACCCACTGCAGATCTGGAGCAGAAAATTTGTGGTTGACTTTTGGTTGCTGCACTACCATTGTTTTAATGAGCTGTTAAACATGGGCCTGTTGGGTGGGTGCGTAAGATCCTATGACAATATTTTGACAAAGAGCAGCTGTACTGGTTAATGTTTATCCCTCATAATATCACAACAACAAATTATTTGGCCATTACCAATTGCTACATGTGAGAGCTTGCTGTGCACAAATTCACCTCAGTATTTTCTACATTTAAAGCAGTGCTCCAGGTATACTGTGTTGACTGTAAAGCCTTTGGGATGCCTTATGATCATGAAAGGCAATTCAGAAATGCACACCTTTTCACCGGAGACTTGTAGTTGATGTTGACACTTGAGTGTAACACTAAGGTTGTGCCTGAGGTGCTATTTTACAGCCCTTTGTCCTGGCTAACATTTATCCCTTGATCCCCATTTGGAACATAGATGGTCAGCTCATAATTGCTTTGTTAGTGAAACTGTTTGCATCACAGCAGTGGTTAAATTCCAAATGTGTTTAATTGACATGGCGCCATGAGTGATCTGATATAAATGGATGTTCTATCTCTTAGTTGGCATATGAGACAGCCTGGCATACTTGCCCATTCAGCACAGCCCAGAGATTGATTGTGACTTCTATATAATGCCATGAAGGGCATTCAAATATGTTCCTCTGATCTTAATTTTATACTCCCAGTTTTATATTAGTATGACTTTTGTAAATAATGGGTATGTGTACTGTACAGATATGGTTTAAAGGGAGAATGTGCAAACTGCACAGACAATCGTCCAAGGCAGGAAGCGAGCCCAAGCCCCTGATGCTGTGAGGCAACAGTGCTAACCACTGAGCCACGTGTGAGTCACTGCGTGTTTCCTGAGTGACCCCTTCCAACTACAAGCACTCTGAAACTGCAGTGTGCGTGGCTTTTATTTTTGCTGGTCTGAGTGAAGTATATGATTTCTGCTTGTAATTATACAGCTTTCCTCTTTCCCTATTAAAAATAATACTGTCCAAATCTCCTGCCTTAATGCTAGATTGCCGGGTCCATTTGCCACTCACAGCATGCAGTCTGATGGTGAAGTCAGTAACACATCAATTACCATTTCAGGAATGTGCTAAGCTTCTATGGCTTTTTGTTGACAGCATTCCCTCTGAATAAACTCTCTATTTTGGTGGTGAAATTCACATCCATCCCTCTGAGAGTCCTAGCACAGAAGATCTATTATGCACCAAAATACAAAAACAAAAATGGCTCCAGGGCATTATTTCACAGCAAGTTGTCATTAATTTTGTTAGTGCGCACACTTGTTTGGATTTATTGTCCAGTTCATGCCCACTTTGCTGAGTGGCAATCTGTATTGAAGCATGCACAACTGTGCTAAACACATTCTACACTGGAAGATCTCTGCTCACCTGCAGGATCAAAAACATCACAATTCTAGCCAATCATAAAGCATTTCTCCTTGCAGCTGTGCTCTTTTTCTTTAAAGTTTTTATTTGTTATCAGACTGCCTTACGTCATACTGTCATACCTTTTTGTTTTAATAGTAAACAGGGCGTTCCACGCCCTTACCACTCTCCGAGTAAAGAACCTGCCTCTGACATCTGTCTTAAATCTATCACCCCTCAATTTGTAGCTATGCCCCCTTGTACAAGCTGACGTCATCATCCTCGGAAAAAGACTCTCACTGTCCGCCCTATCTAATCCTTTGATCATCTTGTACGTCTCTATTAAATATGGATGATGATGGGATAGTGTAGGGGGATGGCCTCAGATTAGTTCACAGGTCGGCGCAACATTGAGGGCTGAAGGGCCTGTTCTGCGCTGTATTGTTCTATGTTCTATGTTCTATCTGTGGTCTCCTTACTAAGGAAGAGATTTGTTAAAGACAGTGTTGAATAAAGGTTCACCAGATTAGATCCTGGGAGGACAGGATTGTCCTGTGAGGAGATATTGAGGAGACTAGTCCTGAATTCTGTAGCATTTTGAAGAAGGTTGAGGGGGGGGGGGGCGGCGGTGATCTCATGGTGGCATACAAAGTTCTTACAGGGTTCAGCAGGCTAGATGTAGGAGCAATGTTTCTCCAGACTGGGGGGGATGGGTGGGTATGGGTATTGAACAAGGGGCACTGATTGTGATTTAAGATGTAGACCAGTGAGGACTGGGAGAAGGATGTGGAATTTCTTCACATTTGGTGTCATGAATCTTTTGCATTCTCTATCCCATAGGGCAATGAGATCTCAGACCTTGAGGATGTTCAAGGCAGTGAATGGTAGTTTTCTAGGTGTTGCAGATATCAAGGGATGGATGGACAGCCCAGGGAAATGGAATTGAAAAACTGCTACGATCTGGTTTGAATGGCAGAGCAGGCTGAAAGGTTCAAATGGCCCACCCGCTCCAATTTCCTGTGTTCTGTAAATAACTGTTAAATGAATTAATACTTATTCTTTTCTTCATTGAAAATATATTAATCCTTGCCCATTGCATGGTTAAACCTTTCATATTTCAGTTGACTGAAGTGACTATTTCATGAGCATCTCAAAAGATCTGACAAAGTTGAGCAATGCTGACAATCTGGGGTGACATCAGATCTTTCCCTTGAACTGCTTTCTAACAGCATCCTTTATATGGCTGAATTGAAGAGGGAAACATCATCAAAGATAAAATGCACCTCATCATGTCTCTGTCCAATCCTTACTCCAGATTAGCTTCGATCTGTGGCCGTGTGGAGAAAGGTAGAGCGACCTTTCAAGGGAAATATTTGGATGATTGTCTCGTAGGCAGTTAGAGGCATAGCTGGGCAAATGGGAATGGGGATCGAGTGCATTTGTGTTGTTTCTTTGAGTTACCTCCTCCACATCCCATCTGCCTCCTGTCACTCTCTTATTATCAGTGTCTTCCTTTTCAGTTTCCTAGTCCCATAGGAATTCGACAGCAGTGAAGCACTGTTAGCCGACCAATTATTCAGTAAACAAGTTCCATCAAGCTAAAGATAATGAATGACTTTTCTCTTCACTTGATTGAATCTGAACTATTGGAAGATTTCTTTCAATGGGATTTTGTATTTGGTGATAGTAAAGAGAAGTATCTGTGTATGGCACTAGATTGTGTCTCTTGAAAAATTCTTTCCTTGATTCAGACTGTTGCAATGATGATGATAGAAGGAGGTAGTTTGTAATTTTAGGTTTGTGAATTATCCTTTATTGGCCAAGATTGGCTGAAAACGTCTCTGTGATGCTTGTGATTCATGGTATGTTTGCTCAGTTAGAAGCTCAAGATTCTATGGGGAATACTTATTTTAGCGAAATGATCTTCCAAATTGAAAGGACAGACACAATTTTAATCCAGAGTTTGCTTTCTGCTCAGGAAGAATGTCTAAATGATCTAATAATTAAAATGAACATTATACTTGAAAGATGGGAGCATTTTTTTTGCATAATTGGAGTTCAGACGAAACTCAAAGGTTGTGAGGACAAATTGTACTTGGTGTTGGGTTGCTCCAGCAATGCATTGGCTAAGGCGTTATGGTCTAATGATCTCTTTCTGTGTGGTAAAATTGATTTGGTATTTAAATTAAAGAGTGTACTCCAGTTCTCTCCATTCAAATAAGCTAATTGATTCAGTGCTCTATCTGACTCGCTTGGAGAAATTGTAAAAGTGTAAAATCGGTCATGTAAGTGTGAGAATGAAAATGGCCAACCAGATCGTTGAGAGGTGTGCACTTTTCAAAATGGTTGCATCGATGAAAAAATGAATGAATGAATCTGGAAATATTTAGTGGAATTTAGTCTCTTCAGTTGGTAATAAAGGTTCAATCTCAGTTTTTTTTAATGTCATGTGACAAAATGATAACAATAACTTGGACATCATGAGTCTCTGGGCTGAAGAAATGGGATCAGAGCATTTTTGAGTCTGTACATCTCACAGTGAAGTTGCTGATAGTTTGCTTTCATTCTCCCATCTTGTGGTTAGAATCTATGATTCTTATCACAAAATGGAAACAACGCAAGGATTGGAAGTGACATGATTGCTGGTTGTTGGTGAGAATTCATTCCTCCATCTTTTTGCCTTTTACTCTCCTCATTCTTTCTCCCACAATTTTCACATCTCCAATTTCTTTTAGAAGGCTGTTACTGAATCAGTTTTGTTCTCATTCTCTTTCTCACTTAGAATCGTTATGTGACAGAAAGATGCCACACAGCCTGCAATGCTTGTGCTGGTTCTCATTCCCTGGCCTATTCCACACAGCCCTGCAGTTACAGATAATGATTCAATTTTGTTTTGAAAGCCATAATTCAATCTGCTTCCACCTCACTCCCAGGAGATGAATTCCAGATCCTAACCCCTCACTTCAAAAGTAAATTTTTCCACACCACTCCGTTTCTTATTAAAAAGATATTGCGTAGTTGCCTTCAATGTTAACCACCTCCTTGAAGGAGAACTAACTCAGCTCCTCCAGTGTATCTGTGTGAGAATGGTGAATGCCACATGCAGCTTGATGGGGGTGGGGGTCGGGGGGAGGGGGTGCACAGTGAATTGGTTGAGCCTGTGGAATTCATTACCACGGGAAGCAGTTGATGCCAAAATAATGAATATACTTAAGAGGCGAATAGATATAGCATTTGGGGCAAATGAAATCAAAGGTTATGGGGAGAAAGCAGGGTTAGGCTATTGATTTGGATGATCAGCCATGAATGTGAAGAATGATAGAGCAGGCTCAAAGGACTGAATGGTGGCCTCCTGCTCATAGAAGATAAGTGTAACTGATCTTTGATGCTTTGTAAACAATATGCTGTTGCATTTTGATTTGGGGGTGGAGGGAGGCAATGCATCAAATTGAGCAGGATCTTAAAAGCAGAACATGTTTCTCAGCTGTACGTTGAGTCCTGGTTGGTAATCACTAATAAAGTTTCACTTCATGATATGTAATTTATTCGGTTGTAATTGATTGTCCAAAGTGGTTTAATCACTTTTATACAAATTTCTCAATTTGTAATCGGGCAAGGCTCAACATAGGATACCTCTACCATTTGGAATATGTGGGGAAGGAGGTCTTAAATCAAAAGGCAACAATTAAATGACACAAAGCTTGTTTTCATTTATGAAATCTGAACTTTGCATCGGGAGAGTATTGCATTGTGTGGAATAAGCTTTGCTTATTTCTGTGCCTGACAATCTCGGAGTTGTAGCACTCGCGTCAACTATTGTTGCCCAGTGGTGGTAGCGCTTCCTCTATCATTTTGGGTAACCTCTGCGCCAAATTACTCAAGCCTTACAATACATCCTAGCTTTGTACAAGTGGCAGCCAATCTCCCACTAGCCATGGTTTACACAGAGTAAAGAAGCTGACGTTTTTTTTTGTAATTTGATGGAAAGCTGAAGCATAAAGTAATTTATTCAATGCTGGTAATGCACTGCCAAAATCCAATAGTGTCTGCAAAGCATTAATTACATTTAGAAACGTCTTTGGTAACTGTGCATGAAAATTGGCTTATTTGACCCCGATTAATAATTGTGTTGAAGGACATTGGTTTAAGGTGTGAGTAATGCAATTTTTTTTACCATGTTTTGAAGTTGGAATTGAACTGAAGAAAGTCCTTGTCCAACTCATTTTGTTACCAATCAAACATGACGAGATTGAAAATCTTGGGTACAAAAGATTTCATTCAATGATTTAGATTAGGTGAAATCATTTTCTTTCAGAAAATAGTAAGCATAACATTATGAAGTGAGTGAATAATTTGAGGCATGAGATACTGTAGGTGTCACATGTTTGAGAGCTGTGCTTCACAAAGCTCTCTGCTGAGGTATTCCTCCCATCATTGGTCTCTAGTGGCTGAATTGATAGATGTTGATTTGATAACAACTCTGTTATCATGTCACAATCACGATAGTGGAAGATGAACTATGTGAACCGTAGTACTTTAGTGTCTAGCAATTCCTGTGCTCCAATGTAATCTGAATATACTCAGCTGTCAGTTTAGCAAATTTTTTTCACAATTCAAACAGTAACAGATTTGTGCCTGTGACAGACAAAATGCCTTCTGTGAGAATGTTTGTGTCTGTGAATCTTGGTTAATGTACAGATGGCAACAAACGTACAGTAACAGGTTCACCTTGACAGGATACGGGAGGTACAGCTGTCTTCAAGTGGAGCTGTTATCAGTTTCAAACAAGAAAGGTCACCTTGTCATGATTAAAGCAGCCTGAGCAAGTCTCTGTACTTTTTGACTGAAGGAAAGATTGACAGAGCTGATGGGTTTAACAGATTTGAGAGCCTGGATCAGAATGAAGGAGAGTTGGAGGTGGTTGGAATGGTTCAGTCTATCTGAACCCTTAATGTGCTGAGAGGAAAAACCTTCTGTAGGATAGTGAAGAATGGGACCTTTGGAGCTTGGGTTAATTGGGGAACCTTCCTCCTTTTGAGAATGTAGTGAGTGAGAGAGCCAGAGGCACAGCCTTAGAATAAGGGACAAGCTGTTTTGGGCTAGGATAAGAAGGAATTTCTTCACCCAGGGGTGGTGAAATTGTGGAATTGTCTCATCAGCACGGATGTTGAAGCGCAGTCATTAAGTATGTCTAAGATAGAAATGGATTGATTCCTAGTTACTGATGCTAACATACCATGGGCTGCATGGTGGCTCAGTGGTTAACATTGTTGCCTCACAGCACCAGGGTTCTGTTCCACCCTCGGGTGACTGTCTGTGTGGAGTTTGCACATTCCCCCCGGAACCTGCATGTGTTTCTTCTGGGCGCTCCGGTTTCCTCCCACAGTCCAAACGTGAGCAGGTTAGGTGGACTGGCCAAGAGAAATGCAGGGTTACAGGGATGGGATGGGTCTGGATGGGATGCTCTTTGGAGGTCAGTGCAGGCTTGATGGACTGAATGGCCTGCTTCTGCACTGTATGACTGTGATAATGGGATATTGGGATAGAATTGGGAATATGGCATTGAGGCAGTTGCTAGCTCCTCGGGTAAATAGTGTATTCCTACTCCTATGTTCCTAAATCACTGGAATTTAACATAATTACTGAATTTGTGGAATTGCAAACAAGCGGTTTTTGGAGTCAGAGGGTTGCTGTTTGAATGCTGTGGGTGCAACCTGTAAACTCGTAAAGTGGAATGCTGGCTGAGATTCAATCTTTACTTGGGTCAGGCTTTCTATTAATGATAGTTAAAACTGACCAATTTGCACATTTTAGTACCGCAGACAGTTCCATAATCCAGTCTGCCAATAACATCAATAATGTACTAACCATAATGCTTCAAGGAAAACTCCTGCATTGTGCAGAATTGACGACACTCCTTGAACCTGTCATCGGCTTTGAATGAAAGGTGAGGTAGATTCTGCGTTGTGTAAATTTTCGAAACACCAGGCCATTAGGGATCTGTGCTGGGAACACGGACTGTATGTCATGGAAAAGATCAGGAGATGAATAGCATCTATGGAGAGACAAATGGAACTAAGTTTAGAAGTGCCAAAAACAGAAGTTGCTAGAAAAGCTCAGCAGGTCTGGCAGCATCTGTGGAGAGAAATCAGAGTTAACGTTTCGGGTTGAGTGACCCTTCAATAGAACTCCGTTCTGAGGAAAGTCAATTAACTCAAAATGCTAACCCTGATTTCCAGAAACTTTTTTTGATGCTACAGACAACTGGAGCATGGGAGTAAGTGTAGCCTATTCAGGCCTTTTGGTCCATGCCAGTGTTCAACACTGTACATACCAGGAAGTTATGTTCAGCTTTTGGAGTGTTTGATGGTGAGAAATTTGCAGGGTTATGGGGACCAATTAGGGTAGTAGGAATAATTTGATGGTTCTTTCAATTGGGGTCTTGTGCGCAGTTCTGTTTGCCCATACTTCACAAAGGGCATCAGGGCTTTGCTTAGAATGCAGAGGACGTTCTTGTAGAAAGTGACAGGGATGAGCAATAGAATTTGTGTGGAGAGGCAAGAGAAGCTGGGATTGCTTCATTTCTAGCAGAGACAGGTAAGAGCAAATATACTTCTGGCTTTCAAAATCATGAAAGGTTTTGTTTGAATAGAGAAGGAGAAAGTGTTTTGCTCCGTCTGAAGATTTGGTGAACAGAAAGCTTAGAGTTAAGGTAAATGCCAAAGAGCCAGAACTCAATGCAGTGAGTTCTATATGATATGGAAACATCTACAAGATGCAGCTCGTCAAGGATCCTCCCACAGCACCTTTCAATTCTGAGTTCTGCATCTCCTAGAACAAGGACTGCAAGCAAATAGGAGCACCGCCACTGGCGAGTTCCCCTTCATGTTCTACACCACCCTGGCATGGAGCTATGTAGTTCCTTCAATGGGTTGAGGTCTTGAAATTTCCTCGCCACCAGCTTTGTTGATGTTTCTACACCATGTGGACTGCAGTACTTAGTTGATGAAAACACTTTGCTGTCACCTTCTCCAGGGCAATTGGGTTTGGGAAATGGATGCTGATCTCACCAGTGACACCCCTGTCCTCTAAACAAACAAGAGAATTTGAATTGAGATGGAGGGTTTAAAGGAGAGAGGGTTATCGGGAAAGAATAGGGCATTGGGACTAATTGGATGGTTCTTTCAAAGAACCAGCATTGGCACAATGGGCCAAATGGCCACCACCTGTGATGCACGTTTCTCTAATCAGTCAAGACTTTCTTCCCCTTGTCTGATTTAAACTGTTTGACTCAGCTAAAAGTAGCACATGGCCTCATGGCCATTTGAAAAGAACCTTGGAATGAAGTCTTTCTTACATCTTTGATTAGGCATGCACTTAGCTGAACCTGGTCTTATTAACGGCACTATGCAACAACTGACACATCCTCAATGAATCGCTTGGGCAAGTTATCTATTGCTGTTCAAAGCTGAAAGAAGGATAGGCTGGGATGTCTTCCACTGGAACATGGGAGGTTGAGAGGCGACCTCATAAAATCATGAGGAGTATAGATAAGGTGAATGAATGAAGAGTGTTTTTCTCCTGTTGAGTGCGAGGTTCTAAGCCTTGGGGGCATTTTATAAGCGGAGAGGAGAGAGATAAAGGGCAGTTTCTTTCACACAGAGTGGTTCGTATGCAGAATGAACTTCCAGAGGCAGGAGTGGATGCAGCTACAGTTACAAAGTTTAAAAGACATTTAAACAAATATGTGAATAAGAAATGTTTGGAGGGATCTGGGCTAAGTGCCGGCAAGTGGGATAAGTTTTTAGTTTGGGATTATGGTTGGCTGGGACTATTGGACCAAAGGGTCTGTTTCAATGCTTTATTGACTCTGTGACTCTATTAACACTGTGGACTACCTACTGTGACACCACATGGACTGCAGCGGTTCAAGAAGGAGCTCACTACTGGACAATAATTGATGGATTCATAGAAGAGCATAAAGCATTTGACTGCCATTTAAATGCCTGTCAGCCCTCATTGAAGGGGCTGGACAGTAGCTACAGCACTTGAACTAATGTGTCCTCATTAGTGATCACTGGTTGGGAGTAAAGAAATTATTATAGAGGATTGGGTTCACTTTTTAACAGATTAGTTGCTGTCATCATCAACTGTCCCTCCACTTGACGAGGGGAGTCTCAGATTTCAGCTGTGGATCTTGTATGTCTCTCAGATCTTTGCTCACTTATGAAAGCACAAAGTTTCCCTTAAAATGACGGTCCTGTTTCACTCATTTGTGTTTTTGTTTGTGCCTGGGGTCTCCACTGTACTACCTGCACTCCCATTAGCCATAACTCTATTTGTAAAACAGCAATCTAACACTATTTTGAATGAATTCAATGATCCAGGCTTAACTGTTCTCAATGGGAAGAGAATTCCATAGTCCAATGACCCACTGAACAGAAATTCTTCTTCATCTCCATCTCAGAAGGAATTTGTAAACTGTCCCCTGGTTCAATGATCTGTCATGAGAGGAATCATCCTCTCAGTAGTCCATTAAACCCTGTTAGGATGTTTGTGTTGTAATCCGATTACCTCTTAAACCCCAATAGATTTGGGCTGAGTCTGCTCAGCTTTTCCTAAGACAGTTTCTAAGCCAAGAATCAACTTTATGAACACTAGGAGGTGGTGACTATTCAGTATAATCCAACTATCCTGAACTGATGACTCCAAGTTGGCGTAGAGCAGCATACATTGTCTTTGGCTGAAGTCTTCAGAGAATTCTCAGAATATGCATCGATAAGGACTTCATGGAATCTTGACAAAATGAAAAAGCTACCCAATGTGCCTCCAGACTCATCATCAAACCTCCTAAAAGCAGGTCAGCAATAAGAGCTAATATCCTTTTTATGTAACACTTGAGGTTTCTTAAAGATTTATTTATTCCGAACCAGCTCGTTGCTTTAGAAAAGGGCACTGGTTCAAATTATTGCCTCCTTGCATTAAAGTACCTTTTGTGTGAAAAGTATTACATGTTTATTGTGTTGCCTGTCTGTGCATGAATATCACAGGATGCAACTGTAACTCCATGTTCTTGGAGTGGTTGTCACAACCACTAGCTCATGTGTTGAAAACATTCTGCCAAACTTTATTCCAGATAGTCGTTAAAAGACGGTTTACTGCATAGCTGTATCCCGGAGATTCCCTTTAGAGTTGAGTTTCATGGCACGCAGAGGGAATGTAAAGAACAAGCTTTAGGTGGTGAAATTTGCCTTTATGCAGCAACTTCTTTGGCCTCCAGCCTTTAGTGTTTAACTGCTAACGAAATACTTCTTAAAGTGCAGTATTGTGGAAAGAATGGGTCAGACAGTAAAATGGGAAAGGGGAATTGGTGCAGTGTAAAATAGGAGTCAGAAAATGACACCATTCTATCCCATTTTACAGTCGGACCCATTCCTGTTCTTTCCCATTTTGCTTTCTGACCCATGTGTGCACACTCTCATTTTCTGCTCTGTACCATTCCCTATCTCTCTCTCTCCCTGGTTATAGCTTCTGTACTCAATACTAGAAGGAGCCTTCAGGATGCAGTCACCAAAATACAGATTGCCCGCAAAAGAAGTTGCTGCACTGGCCTGGATGTTGCGAGTCAGAATGTTGTGCTGCTTCTTCTCACCGTTAGGACAGAGCTCTGTACTTCTGACCATCAGCTCTAATCCCAGCTCCTTTAGAAGCTGAAAACCAACAATTCCCTCTTACTGTAGGACAGTCGGGGGAATTCATCGCAATTGATGAAATCTCATAAAAATGCAATGGACAACAGCACCGCCAGCCATTTTGGCATCTCCTATGAAATGGTAAGTGTGAGGGAAGGTGGCAGTTGGTTAAGGGGTTAGAGTGCCAGGGAGGGTGGCATACCAGGTAAATAATAGTATGCTTACAGTAGGTTAAGCATCAGGATGGGCTGGGGAATGTATGTGGGATCTGGTGGCAGGCAATTGGGGTTTGGATCTCAGTGAGGGGAGAGGGAGATTGGATGTTGTGGGGGTGAGGGTGGGGTGTCAGACATGTTGAGGTGTGTGGGCAGGGTAATCTGGGGACGGGTTATGTTGGATCTGTCGCATGAGGGATTCTGGGTCCTGGTGAGGTGCGAAGGAGATATTATGTCCTATGGTGGAGGTGTGGGATGCTGAATCTTAGGATAAGCAAAGAAGTGTCCACATTCCAGTGGGCAGGATTGTGTGTTGCACCCTTTTGAATTTTCGACATTTTTAAGGATATTTTTACTGGATGGTTCCAGGTGCAGGGTAATTGCCTATCAGAATCTCCAATTTCCAGGGCAACTATAGGGGAGGCAATGGCCTAGTGGTAATATCGCTGGACTGTTAATCCAGAGACCCAGGTAATGTTCTGTGTATCTGAGTTCGAATCTCACCATGGCAGATGGTGGAATTTGGATTCCACAAATATCTGGAATTAAGAATCTAATGATGACCATGAATCCACTGTAATTGTCAGAAAACCCCATCTGGTTCACTAATGCCCTTTAGGGAAGGCAACTGCCGTCCTTACCTGGTGTGGCCTATATGTGACTCCAGATCCACAGCAAAGCGGTTGACTCTTAACTGCCCTCTGGGCAATTTGGGATGGGCAATAAATGCTGTCTGGCCAGTGATGCCCTTGTCCCATTAATAAATAAATAAACAATCTCCTGCATTTGGGGTTCCACATGGGGCTAGTTTGCTGCTCCCACAGATATCTGGCCTTTGGATTATCTGGGTCAACCTTCCCTGGAATCAAAGCCTTCAAAGGTAATCAGCCACAATGGGAACATTCCAGTCATCATTTAATGGACCTGATAGCACTGATAGTCACTGACAATAGAGTCATTGCAAAGATTTGCTAAGATCTTTCCTCCTTGTAACTCCCAGATTGTGTGAGGTTCAGAGTTTCCTTGTGAGGTTTTACTCACTGGCACACCCACATCCTGAGAGTTCTCTTCTGTCTTGTGGAATATGAAATTCACTTTTAATGTAAACCTCCCAAGCAGAATCCAGGTTTTTTGAATTATGTCTCCAACACCTTGAGCTCCAAATGGACTTGCTGTGTCTAAATTGCAGCGATAGCAAATGGTACAATTTTAGCAGGGCCAGTTCTAGTTATTTGCAATCATAGCGAAACCGTCACAGTAATTGGAAGCAATATTTCTCACCTTATTTGCTAATTGCAGTTTTTAAAATTGTTCTTGCTTCATTCAAGCTGTTGTCTATTTTAAACAGCCCACTCCTCTTTGTAACAGATGCAGTTTCCCCTTTTAGGCGCAATTGATAGCGACACCCTGACATGCATCTGTCAGCAGCGGTAGCTGCTGTAGAAGATTGCACCAACGACTCTCATGCTTAGATCAAGAATAAACGCATAGGCCCAAGAGGTGATCAAAAGCAACGCACAAAGATGTGGGCTTATATGCAGTGTAAATCAGAACTGTTTGTTTATCCTGATGATCCAGGTTTTGAATAAAATATGTTGTTGATGATGCACAAATGACATTCTAACTGTTTTCTCAAGATAATCAGCTTTATATTGCATTTTCTATGGTTTTGTAGGATTGGAGGAGTATATATTATTGTTCATATAAAATTGAACCAGCGGTCTTGTCTTTCTGAAGTAGCCTCTTGTGTTCTTTTTGTTTGTTTGATATGTAGACCTAGTACAATGTTATTTGCCTCAACTACTCACTACGGTCGTAATAATTCTTGCCACTGTCTGAGTAAAGAATTTTCCTCAATTCTCCATTTGGAGTTATTGCTGATGGTCTTTTGTGTATGGCCCATCCCTTATTTAGTACTGCAGTATTGAACCCTTCTCATTGTCTTGAACAGCCTCGATCGGTTTACCTCTGAAACAAGCCCCAGCTTGTCCAATCATTCCAGATCTTTTCTCCTAAATGTTTTCTCACCTTCTCTGGCGTTAAATAATCTTCCTTTAATTTATTTGTTTACAATAGGGCAGTCAGCTGTGGGCCAGGCTTGAAGTTGTAGTGGTACTTTAACAGAGTGGTCTGGCCCTGATCTTTCCCCCGTGTAGCTTTTTCCAATCCTAAGTAAATAGGAGCTTGCTTCCTTGTATAACTCTGTTTCCTACCTTTCTGATGAAGGATGTTTCTACCTCTGTGCGCCAGAGCTTGAGCAGCTGCCAACTCTCACTGTTGGCAATCTGTTCGATCTGCTGGGTAAGCTCAAATGCTGTTGACGATACAAATTACAAAATGTCTTTGTGTTCCATCCAGTTGCGCATTTCCAAGAGTTTCCTCCAAGGATCTAAGTGAATTTACTCGGAGCATGTTTTAAAATGTAGATGTGCGTTTTGAATCAAGTCTATTGTTCTCCCAGTCTAGTTGCAACTAGTTATTGGACTTCCCACTCTGATGGCCTAAGCTGCCGTTGAATGTGAAGGTCATTGCAAAGAACATGCTGCATCAAATGAACTAGTTTTGTAATTTGACAGAAATGGCAAGTTAGCTGCCCTGGTTGTTCTTCTGGGTGAGGTGATTGCCTTTGCTTAGTTACAAGTGGGGTGGTAAAAATTTCAGGCTACTCCTCTTTTGTTTAATGTTGTCACTTTTGTGTCATGAAGCATTGTTCATTCCATAATTGCAATGAGTGTGCAATGTGCCTCAGTCTTTTTCCTGCAGGTATATTTCTCTTCACCGCAATGTCAGGCTGACTTTATATTCAGACTTACGAAGTTTACAATCTTCCCTTTTCCCATTTCTTTAATGGTCTTTATAAGCTTTAGCACTGCCTGAGGTCTCAGCATTCCATTGATTTTTGACTTTCATTACTGCACTGTTGACAGCTTTATGTTTTGTTGTCTGGACACTGTGTTCTAGAAGTCACTTCTTAAACCCCTTCATCTTTCAACCTCTAATTAAAAATGACCCCTTCAACCAAGAAATTAGTCACTTCTTTTAATCTCTGTATGTGGCTCTGGGTAAAATTCCACTCTTATGGAATGCTTTGGGATGGTTTACAATATTCCCAGCACTACACAGCGCCCAGTCAAATAGTGAGAGGTTAAAGTGGTGATTTGAGAGCTTGATCAAAGCAGTCAATTCAAACCAGTGAAAGTAAGCATGGTCACCCTGAGGATTTAAATTTTTCACCTCTCCCAGGAGAGCACCTTGATTTTTTTTGTGAGGGTACCTATAGTGAAGGGCAAGGCAGTGCGATGATGTTAAGACAGGTTACGTGGACCGAGAAGATCACTTTCTGTCCATCATTATTGCGATGTCCTTACTTGGGAAAGGATGTACTGGCACAGGGGGTTGCAGAGGAGGTTCACTTGGTTGATTGCAGAGTAGAGAGGGTTGACTTATGAGAGATTGAGTAGGCTAGGACTGTACTCATTGGAATTTGGAAGAATGGAGTGGGGGGGATTTTATAGAAACTTAGGAAATTATGAAGGGAATAGATAAGATAGAAGCAGTGAGGTTATTTCACTGGCGGATGAAACTCAAACTATGGGTCATCGTCTCAAAATAAGGGAGGTCAGATTTAGGACTGATTTGAGGAGGAATGTCTGCACCCAAAGTGTTGAATCTTTGGAATTCCCTGACCAGTGAAGCAGTTGAGGCTACTTTGTTTTTAAGGCAAAGATAGATTTTTGAACAGTGAAAGGATTGAGGGTTATGGTAAGAGAACAGTTAAGTGGAGCGAGTCCACGAAAAGATCGGCCGTGATCTTAATGAATGCTGGAGCAGGCTCAATGGGCCAGATGGCATACTCCTGCTCCTATTTTTTAAGTTCTAATGTCCATCACAATATCGTACAGTTTGAAAAAGTGGCGTTCTCTTGGTGACTTGGAAATGGTGCTAAAAATTGTTTAATGATTAGTTATCTCTCCTGCCATCTGGAGCCATTATTTCCTGCCAATTGAATGTGATTATTGCTGACATGACAGAGTGACTTCATTTTGAAAGCTGATCCATTATACATGCGATAACACAGAGTGGAGCGGGGTGAACACAGCAGGCCAGGCAGCATCGAAGGAGCAAGAAAGCTGATGTTTCGGGTCGGGACCCTTCTTCAGAAATGGGGAAGGGAAAGGGGGTTCTGAAATAAATAGGTGGGGGGGGTGTTGGGCTGGGAAAGGTTGGTGGGATGCTGATAGCAGGTAGGTAGTGGTGGGGATTGGTCAGTTAGGTGGGAGAGATGACGGACAGGTCAAAGAGGTAGAGATGAGAGGGAGGGTTGATCTTGGGATGAGGCCGGGGGTAGGGAGGTTTGGAAGTTAGTAAAATCCACATTAAGACCCTTGGGTTGTAGGCTCCCGAGGCGGAATATGAGGTACTGCTCCTCCAGTTTCAGGGTGATGTCATTGTGACACTGGAGGAAGCCCAGGATGGACATGTTGTCCAGGGAATGGGAGGGGGAGTTGAAGTGGTTCGCAATGGGTGGTGGTGTTATTTGAGCATACGGTGTTCCATGAAGCGGCCTCTGAGCCACCGCTTGGTCTCCCCGATGTAGATGAGGCCACATCGGGAGCAGCGGATACAGTATACCACGTTAGCGGATATGCAGGTGAAAATCTGTTTAATGTGGAAGGTTTTCTTGGGGCCTGGGATGGACGTGAGGGGGGAGGTGTAGGGACAAGTGTAGTACCTCCTGCTATTGCAGGGAAATGTGCTGGGGGCGGTGGGGCCGGAGGGGAGTGTGGAGTGGACGAGGGAGTCGGGGAGAGAGTGGTCTGTATGGAAGGCAGATAGGGGTGGGGTGTGAAATATATCTTTGCTTGTGGGGTCAGATTGCAGGTGGCGGAAGTGGGGGAGAATGATGCGTTGAATCTGGAGGTTGATGGGGTGATTCCTGAGGACGAGGCAAATTCTGTCTTTGTTTTTATTATGGGGAGGAGATATTAGGTTTGAGGTGTGGGAAACGCAAGAGATGCGTTTGAGGGTGTTTTTGACCACAAATGGGGGGGTAGTTGCGGTCCTTGAAATACCAGGGCATCTGAGATGTCTGGGAGTGGATCGCCTTGTGTTGGGAGCAGATGTGACGGAAGTGAGGGAATTGGGAATAGGGAATCGCATCCTTGCAGGAAGATGGGTGAGAGGAGGTGTATTCTAGGTAGCTGTGGGAGTCGGTGGGCTTGAAATAGATGTTAGTGTTGAGACTCCAGCATCAGCAGTTCTTACTATCTCCGTTACACATGATCCAGTTTAAGATGTCCTGATGACAAGATTGCATATGAATTGAAGTTTTTTGTTCCCGGTAAAATGTTGATGATGTGTGGAAATTCAGTTTGAAGTTTGAAAAAGGAAGACTACTTAATCCTTGGACAAATTTCCATGATAGTCTGTGCATGTCAGATTTTAAGCCTTTTGCAAAATGAAGCAAGAGTTTTTACAAAGGGAATCACTAGATCTTAAAGCGTGTTATAAATGAGATGGTGTATCCTACGGGTGGCCATGATAATTAACTACAGTTCATTGCTTTTATTTTTAATGCAGTTAATTACTACTTAGTGGCCCATACCACATATTGAGCAAATAGGAGCCATGGCATCTTTGACGATGCAGAACAGATGTTCTTTGGCTTGTTTGGCTGTTTTGACTTGATCTCTCCTGTGGTGCTGTAGGGTCTTCCGCTCTGTGTGTAGGAGAAAAATCCCTGATCTTTCAGAAAGGCAACAGGGGTGAAGGTGGTTTATGCAGAGGAGAATTGAACAGGGCACAGTAATTATTTCTTATTGCCTGTTATCACTGAAAGTCTGTTTCGCCTAAAGGGTATTTTTCTTCTTAATCTGGTTATTTTTGGGCCTATACCTTGCTGAGATTTTTGCATGGATGTAGTTGCAAAGGAATAGATCCCTTTTGTTTTCATGGCCATGGGAGACTGGCAAATGGGCAACACAGTGGTTAGCACTGCTGCCTCACCATGTCAGGGACCCAGGTTCAATTCCAGCTTCAGGTGACTGTCTGTCTGTGTAGAGTTTGCATATTCTGCCCTGTGCCTGCCTGGGTTTCCTCCAGGTACTCTGGTTTCCTCCCACAGTCCAAAGATGCGCAGATTAGGTGGATTGGCCATGCTAAGTGTGGGATTATGGGTTTTGCTTGGGTGTGAGTCTGTTTGGGACTGTGCTAAGAGGGTTGTTGCCAAATTGATGGGCCGATGGGCCGAGTGGCCTCTATCTGCACTGTAGGGATTCTATGTTTACAATGCAGCTCGATGTCACACTGTCTCACCACTTCGGCTACGTGGATGTGACATCTCGGCTTCATGCTCCTAAACCTTCAATGAATTTGCCCCTCAATGGGGACTTTTTAAAAGTGTGGGACTGTGACCATTACAAACTGCCTCCTTTCACATTGTTCCTCTCCGTGGTGGCTTTGAAGTCAGTCCAGGCACCTGGACTTCACGCAAACATCGATTTCTGAATCAAAGAGACTGAGCATTAAGCTTCTGTCCATCTCAGCCGCTGCTGTATGCTTTCACTCTTTTTAAATAAAAATTTAACCTCGATAAAGTAGTCTAAATTTGATGTTTGGAAAATATTCCTTCGTTTACAGGCAGTAGGAAGCATAAATTTGGAGGGGCCAGGTTGATAGCACATGGGTTCAAACACTGCACCAGAGACTGTAGAATTTAAATTCATTTAATAAATTTGGGGTATAAAGTTATTTTCAGTAATGGTCGCCATGACAGCTACCAAAAATTGTTGTTAAAGCCTGTCTGATTTATTAATATCCCTTTTTAGTGTAGGAAATTTACTGCTTCTACCTGGTCTGGCCTACATGTGATTCCAGACCTCCTGCAATGTGGTTGACTCTTAACTGCTTCCTGAAATCACCCAGTAAGCCATTCACTTCAGTTATAAATGTGGGTCTTGCTAGTGATGTCCACGTACTGTGAAGGAATGACCTTTTCTAAAAAAAACCTCAAGAAATATGAATAGGAAGGGTTTAGAGGGAGATGGGTCAAAGTGGGACTAGGTCAGATTGGGCTATCTGATCAGCATGGATGAGTTGCACAGAAGAGCCTGATTCTGTGATGTTTGACTCCATAACAGAACTGGCTGGAAAAGGTTACTTAGTCCAGCTGTCTGTCGGAAATCATTGTGCTTAGTTAATGGGACAAAGGAGAGTGGTCATAGTTTATGGATACAGACTGCACCATTGCTCACTGTTGGATGGATAGGGGTAGACCCTTAAAAATAGAGGCAAATTCAATGAAGGTTTAGGAGCATGAAGCAGAGATGTCACATCCATGTAGCCAAAGATGTGAGACAGTGTGACATTGAGCTGCATTGTAAACATAGAATCCCTACAGTGCAGATAGAGGCCACTCGGCCCACCAATTTGGCAACGACCCTCTTAGCACAGTCCCAGGATTTTCAGAAAGGCTAAGGAGGTGCTCAAAATTACAGTAAACTTACAGTAAACCACAATCCCTCACTCATTTTTTGTATACTAAAATTTCTGCTCGTGTTCTTTTACTTCCCACACTAAGTCCATTGATCCAGAATTTTGTCACAACGGACTCTCTTGAAGTCACCAAAGCTGCAGTATTTGCTTGCTGGAGATTGGCATTTCTGACAGGAGTAGTGCGTTTTGTTTAGCTGCCTTTTAACAGAATGAATTGTAAAGATGTGCCATTTTTCCTAAAACAGCCAAATCCTTATGAGAGAAGAGCTCCATTTAACTGTCATTTCTGGCACCTCTGCCCATTATTTTATCTGACAGCATTTGCTGGTGTTTACAACATGTGCCTCACACTGACGGCCTTCAGAACACTTGCTGTTTGACCAATATTTCCTGTACATAGCAAATGTAGCTCTTGTGAATCTATCTTTCCCAAAACATTTACAATTTTAGCAAATGGGGATAATTTTCAGGATTTTTAGAGAGCTTGGTTTTTGACTCTCTACGTACAGAGCTGAAAATCTTGTCTGAAGAAGGGTCTAGGCCCGAAATGTCAGCCTTCCTGCTCCTCTGATGCTGCTGGCCTACTGTGTTCATCCAGCTTGGTATCTCTGAAAATCTTGTCTTTCTGTTTGCTGTAAGAGTCCGCTTTCACTTGAGTGACTTTGGGACAGGGTCACTCTAGTTCCTAGTGAGTCTTCTCACATGCTATGCTGTGCAGAGATGAACATGGAGAGGTCGTCCCCTCCTGGGCTTTAAGGCTGAGTTCTTTCCACTGGATATAAAGACCAAGAGATGGCTTGAGAGAGGCTTTTAAAATTATCACAGGGTTGTGTTTGACTGGTAAGCTCAGGCAGTGCATCTTGACTTGTGAAGAATCCACAACTAAGTACCATAATGTCAGTAATTAACCCATTTAGGATAGTAGTTAGAATTTGGGGCGTGTTGCCACAACTGTAGCTGAGGTGAACATCCCAAGTTCATTTAAGTGGACGTTAGATAGATGTATGAAGAGGAATTGAAAGTTTTATGGATCCGGTAAGGTAAAGCAAGCTAGCAGGAGGCTTGTGTGCACCATGGCCACTGACAAATCTGTTGGATGATCTGACCAATTTCAGTAATGTAAATGCCGTGTGATACCGAGTAAAATGGCAGAGTGATACTTTGATATGGACGCAAGGCTTTTATCTGCCATGGCATGTTTCGTGTTGGCCTGAATCTTTGAGTGCTGACAATGAGGAAACTGTGCTGTTTCCTCAGCTTTACCGATTCCTTATGAGCATGAAAAAAAGTACAACTGCACCCTCCCCTAGAAAATACTTTTAAAAGTTGTTCAGAGAAAAACTATTTCAATAAAGGTAGCTCAGCAATTTTCTGTATCATTGATCATTAGTGAAAAATACATGGCAAAATTATGTTTTGTTTCATTTTCAAATCAAATATTCTATGTGAAGACCTGGTAATTGCTTGGGTCCAGTCTAGCTTCGGGTGTTGATGATAGAACACACTAACCCCACATGAAGATTAGTTAAAAGTATATCTCCTGTCTTTTTGAGTTCCCCCTGATTTGAATGGATCAATGTCTTTACAGAAACTTGCTGGTGTGGAGTAGTTGTTGAAATTATGACAATCCACTTCGTTAAACTGTTAGGTTTAGCTACTGTACTATGCTAATGGAAATGTAGCAAGGCCCAGGAAAGTGCTGAGTGACTTGACTGTTCTGCTTTTAACTGAAGTGGTTTACATTAGTAATGAGATGAACAAAATGTGTCAGAAAGCAATGTGGAGTAGAGAAAGGAGAAAGGAACTTCATAGATTATCCATCCTATTCAATGTGCACAATCTGTTCTACCATGGAGCAACTCACTGAATCATTTGAAGGAATATTCTGAATTTGTTTCTACTTCAGTAATGATGCATCAGCTGAAGTTATGGATTATATGTTTAACCACACGCATCTTAGGTCAGTCTCGGCTGGAGACCGCTGGGATACCAATATTTAATTACCAATATTGACATCATCAACCCAAGGAAACCTAACCAGATAAATAGAAAGCGGGACATAACACCAGCGCTTCGTCGGAGGCTCACTGATGATGTTACCTAGAATGATGACGAAACGTCTGAAAACGAACCTTGCAGCTCAGCGAGCAAACTCACATCCAGAACTTCAACCTGAGCTACAAATCTTCTCAAAACTCGCTACCAATATTTAATCTATATAACATGTAATAATCTCAAAATATACTTAGCCATCTAAGTAAGTTTTTTATTATTGTAAAAGGAAATCCATTCTGGTTGTCCACAGGAAATTGAAACTAAAAATCTCCCTAATCTTCACTCTACATAATCATGTTCTATCATCCTTCTGCTTCTGTATTTGAGTTTCAGTACTATTTAACACGCTGTACTTGTAGCAGTGCTGAGCTTTTTGCATGCCGTAAAACCTGTTGGTAGTGGAGATGAACTGTGAACAGATTTTCAGCATATAAAATCTCTCCAGCAACATAAAGTAAAGAGAGACATTAATTCAATACTTCAGGCAATGCCAGTGAGCAAGAGCAACTGCTCGCCACATGAAGAAACCCACCAAGCTTTCCCAATCCTGGTAATCGCCACTGGAAATAATGGAACAGCAAAGAACATGAGGGATCTCTGTACTGTAGCGTTGGTAACCTTGATCCCACCCAGAGTAGGTTGGTCTCTTCCTGTCTGTTGTTTTCATACAGAAATTTACCGCTGGGAAACTCGTTCACGTAAAACCTGATTGGGGATAGTCCCATGAGCTTGGCTTCAATTTGTAGCTGTGCGAGTGAGAAATGCAATAGGTCATGACACATCAACCAGGCTGGATCATCTGGCAGTGAGGGTGCAGTCACATTGAAGTGCAGTTGCTTTGTTGGATGATGACACCTTGGGGCTTCAGGGAAAAAGAAATGCATTGTAAATTGTAGAAGGAAAGGAAGACTTGGGATGAGATGCACAAGTGCAAAGTTTTATTTTAGAAAAGATGCAAGAGGTGGCTTTGATTTGAACTAACCGAGGATGCAAAGAGGGGAGTGTCCCTGAGGTACAAGATAAACAGCGCAGGTGAGTTTAGAGTTATGAAGAAACTTAGATCTGTGAATGGCTGCAGTGTGGGCCTGTGGACTGTTGGCCTGATTTGGTTTATAGCAGGTGAAGAATTGTGCCTCACCGTGAAGAGTAATGCAGTTCTAACACTTTTTATCTATTATGTTTTAAAGATTTTTTTATTCTTACTCTGGACTTTGAGTAATTTGAGTACATTTTAAAACTTTATTCCTATGCTAGACTACTTTTATTTACTGTTTCAATTCTGTAACAAGCACTTAAGTATTCTATACCTAAGATGGCACCAAAGCATGACATTACAAACATTTCACTGCAGTCATTCGAGTGACAATGAATGGTATTCTAAATTCTGAATGACATTCTAATGTACACGTGGAAAATTTGGTGTACTCACAATGCAAAATGTAATTTTTTTAAATTGAAAAGTGCAGCTGCATTACTGTGCTGCTTGAGTGGCTCTACGTATCAGACAGATTGATACACCTACTTCACAGACAAGGATGCTGTTCATCACTCCCCCATTGACAATCAAGCTGTCAGCTGCCAAGACCCTGAGCTCTGAAATCCCCATTTCTAACTCTCTTCTATCACTTCCTTCTCCTGTAAATCGCTCCTCATATCTTAAAGGTTTTGGTTACCTGACCTAATTCCTTTTTTGGCTTGATGTAGAAATATTGTTTTTTAACCTGTTGGGAGAAGGGAGGTCTTGTGGCACAGTAGGTAGCATCCCTGTCACTGATCCTCATGCTCCAGGGTGGAATAACAGCTCACCACTTATTGGACACAGATTTGCTCATAAGAGGCCAACTAAGTTTTATTTTTATTTAACCTATTTTCCTAATCAGCATATTCAGAGATGTTATTACATATCTCTGGAGCAGGTAGGACTAGAACCTGTGTCTCCCTACTTAGGGGGAGAGACCCTACCTCTGTACCACAAGAGGCCCTTGGCCTAGGGTTGGTTATTAGCTTATTAATCCTTTTCATACATCCATGACAGGGATTGAGACTCTTGTTAAGCTGTGCTTGATGCAGAATGATGCCTCTCAAGCTACAGCCTCTGGTGACAGGCTAGCATCTTATTCCAGGAAAAAAAACATCTGTGTAAACAGGTAGAAGCACACGCTTTGTCTTTCTTGCGTGCTATTTGGTTCTGAGTCTAAATATTGCAATGTTTTAATGACATTTATAAGTGCTACGTAAATGCACGTTAAGGCCAGCATCTTATTTAGGCACGGGTGGTGAGCCGCTACTTTGAACTGATGCAGTGAATGTCTTTTCTTTTGTTGCAGTGGTTTAATGTTAGAATGTTGGGTAAACAATTGCAGAGGACAGTCAAGCATAAACCACATTGCGTATAATCCTCATTAAAGGAAATTAGTGAATGAAAGGGGTTTTTGGAACAGATTTATAGTCATTATCGATGTACTATCTTTTTTTTTCTCGACTTAATTGATTAACTTCAACCCCAGTTCATATGTCTTTGAATTATTGTGTCATCCCAGTAACATAATCACTACGCCACTTGTAAGCATAAATGGATAATGAGTGGAAATCAATTGTTCAGTGGAACTTAGGAAATAGGAACAGGGGCATGCCATTCATCCCCTCAAACCTGTGCTGCCATTTAAATAGACCAATGGCTGATCTGTTATGTCAATGCCATTTTCCCAGACTATCTCTATATCCCTTGATGTTAGCAGTCTCCAGAAATCCATCGGTTTTAATCTTGAATGTAGACAACCATTGAATCTCCATGACACACTCTGATAGACAATTCTAAAGATTCAGCACCCTCCGAGTGAAGAAATTCCTCCTCATCCCAGTCCTAAATATCCTACCACTTATTCTGGGACTGTTTTACCTAGCCCTAGAGTTTGATTGCAAAAATAAAATTTGATTGTGGAAATTTACTTCCTTATTTCAGTGTGTGCCCAGTTGAGAGAAAATCAGATTAACCGCAAGCCAAGAATGGTCTGGCACTTGTCCAGCTTCTTTGCACAGTGATGCTTTACTCATGTTATTAATGTAAAAAGGTTCTATTTGGAACTCTACTATAATTTTCACAAATTAGTCAGTGCATTAAATTTCATGAACTAATGAAGAATGGACAATAACCTTCAATTAAAAAATCTGAAAGAGTGACTCTACCTTAATCAGACAGTCTGCAAATAAATGTGCCTACATTTGTAAGATATTATTAATAAAGGTTAGGACTGGCGATTGTGAAGATTTAATATTGCAATTGTGACTTTCTGACATGTCAATTTAAATTGTAACACCTGATGACTGTCTGTGTGAAGTTTGCACATCCTCCCCAAGTTTGGGTTTCCTCTGGGTGCTCTGGTTTCCTCCCACAGTCCAAACATGTGCAGGCTAGGTGGATTGGCCATGCTAAATTGCCTTAGTGTTCAGGGATGTGTAGATTAGGTGGGTTATAGGGCGATGAGTCTGGGTGGGATGCTCTCAGGTTCGGTGTGGACTTATTGGACCGAACGGCCTGTTTCCACACTGTAGGGATTCTATGATCTATGATTCTAACACTTGTAACAGATAATACTTGCATGTCCCATCACAGTGCAACACTCTGCTTGGAACAGAGTTTGACCCATTGGGTTTCATTTACAACTCATTCCTTCTGTTGGTTGAATAGATTTAAAATTTAATAACTGATCATTTTTCTTTCAACTAAATTGCACTCCTCATTTCTAACCCAGATCTTTGTTATCTCGTTCATTTTGAAATGGCCAATGGAGTTTCACCAGCTTGAGTGGATAGGTTACATTGGAAAGTGAGGGAAAGCAAGACTAGGTCTGATGGGAACACGGTGTGAAGCTGGATGAACACAGCAGGCCAAACAGCATCAGAGGAGCAGGAAAGCTTGACATTTCGGGTTGAGACCCTTCTTCAGAAATGGGGGAGGGGAAGGGGATTCTGAAATAAATGGGGAGAGAGGAGAAGGCGGATCGAAGATGAATAGAGGAGAAGATGGATGGAGAGGAGTCAGACAGGTTAGAGAGGCGGGGATGGAGCCAGTGAAGGTGAATGTAGTTGGGGAGTTAGGTCAGTCCAGGGAGGACGGACAGGTCAGGGTGGTGGGATGAGGTTAGTGGGTAGGAGATGGGGCTGGGGCTTGAGGTGGGAGGAATGGCTAGGGAGGCGGGGACTAGCTGGGCTGGTTTTGGGATGTGGTAGGGGGAGGGGAGATTTTGAAGCTTGTGAAGCCCACATTGATACCCTTGGGCTGCAGAGTTCCCAAGCAAAATATGAGATGCTGTTCCTGCATCTTTTGGGTGGGGTCATTGGCAATGCAGGAGGCCCAGTACAGACATATCGCCCGAGGAGTTTGGGGCGGGGTGGGGGGAAGGAATTGAAATGGTTCGCGACTGGGAGGTGTAGTTGTTTGTTGCGAACAGAGCGTAGGTGTTCCGCAAAGCGGTCCCCAAGCCTACGTTTGGTTTCCCTGATGTAGAGGAGGGCACAACGGGAACAGCGGATACAGTATAAAATATTACAGTATACTAGGCCTGATGACCTGCATTTCTCCCACTCGTACTACCTGAGAAATGCAACTCTGAGCCTTCCTCAGAATGAATAAGCATACAGACATAATCATAGAGATGTACAGCACAGCCATAGACCCTGGCGCAACTTGCCTGTGCTGACCAGATATCCTCAAGTTGCCGCATTTGGCCCATATCCCTCTAAATCTTTCCTATTCATATCGCCATCTAGGATACCTTTTAAATGTTGTAAGTGTACTAGTCTCTGGCACTTCCACTGGTAGCTCATTTCATACAGGCACCTTTTCTGTGTGGAGAAAGTTGCCCATTTTAAATCTTTCCCATTTCACCTTAAACCTATGTCCTCCAATTTTGGGCTCCCCTACACTGGGAAACAGACTCTGGCTAATCACCCTATCTGTGCCCCACATGATTTTGTAAACCTCTATAAGGTCACCCCCCAGCCTCTGATGCTCCAAGGAAAATAGGCACAGCCTCTCCATCTGGCTCAAACCCGCCAGCCCTGGCAACATTCTTGTAAATCTGTTCTGAACCCTTTCAAGTTTCGCGGCTCCCTTCCCATATCATGGAGACCAGAATTGAATGCAGTATTCCAAAAGTGGCCTAACCAATGTCCTGTACGGCTGCAAGCGGACATCCCAACTCGGTGCACTGACCAATAAGGCAAATGTACTGAATGCTTTCTTCACTGTTCTATCCACCTGTGATTCTGCCTTCAGGGAAATATGAGCCTGCATATTGACCCTACGTCTCTTTGTTTGCCAACATTTTCCAGTACACTACCGTTAACTGTATAAATCCAGCCCTGATTTATATTAGCTCAATGCAACACCGCACGTTTATCTAAATTAAACACTATCTGTCACTCCTCGGCCCATTGGCCCATCTGATCAATGTCCTTTATATTCTGAGGTAACCTTTTTTCACTGTCCAGTACGCCATCAATTTTGGTGTCATCGGCAAAGTTACTAACAGTTTCTCCTTTATTCACATTCAAACACACAACTACAGAAAGAAAAAAATGGATTGAAGCAGAAGAGCAAGAGCAATACATAAGCACAATGTGAGATTTACATGGAAATGATGGCACTATTCATCACCAAAGACAGTTATTGGTCACATCAATTGCTTGAATGCTACATCTCTATCCAGTTAGCTGACGACTGACCATTAACTGCCATTTAAAGTCTCCAAAAACATCTCTAGAAATAGGGAGCACCCAGCATGTTGAGTACACAGTATGAACTACTTTTGTGGCAGTGGATGGTTGCTGTTTTGAAAAGGGCAAAAAGAAAGTAATTCTTATCGAGTTAATGCAACATGGCTTGTTTCAATGAATTAATTGTGTAAAAATACATTTAACCACAAGCACAATGCTTCTAAAAATTGTCAAAGGCATTATCTTGGGGATGCAACACCTACAGTTCATCAATTTTATTCTGAGTCTACTTGGGCCATATGTCAAGATTCCATTCTAGATCAGTTTTAACACTTCTACTTTCGAAACTATTCTTCCACAACAAACTACCTCCTCCATCTGTTGTAGGCACCTCTTGATCCCATCAGTTCTGTGGGATCTGAATATATCCCACAATAATAAGCTGCATATTTTTGAATAGGCCATTGGGTTGCCTATTCCATACATTATTAATCCATAACTACACATCATCATCCATCCTGCTATTGCCATGCATGTGTACATACAGGGAACTTGATGTTTGGCAACAATGTCTGACAATTACCAATGGCAATAATTTTGTTGTTAGCCTTTCTGGCTTCTATCCTTCTGAATTTTGGCTTCTCATGCCCTGTTGTTTTCACTAGCACACTTTGAACCTTTTCCTCTCCATATTTTGACTGCGGTATGTATTAACATTCATGGGAAGTTCTTCCATGTTGCTGATGTGACTGAATGCTCACTCTGCTTTTTGTCACTATCTGTATTGGTAATTTTGGCATCAAGGTCTCTGGTAGTCTTTGAGCAATCTTGGTCTTCTCCTGCAATACTAACTTTGTTTCTGGAATGAGTAGGAGCAGGAGTAGACCAGTTGGTCCCCAGAGTCTGCTTTTCCATTCAATGTGATCATGATTGAGAATCCAACTCAGTACCTCGTTCCCACTCTGAGGAATGAGGTTTCATTGTCCCCTGTTACTCAAGTACAGGGATACGGGAGTATGGTGAAAAATAGACAATGTTAATACTTCTGGCGCTGTCTGAATTACAAAGTACTTAGGTACAATTAGAAAAATAAGGAAATATGTTAAAAGCACAATATCACAGTTATTCTCAGTATAAAGTAATAAAGTTAAGCTCAAAATTACAGACCTCCTTTAATCATGGCCCAGCAGTTGTTCCATGCTGGGTTTTCCCCACTAGGCACTCATTTCCTACAATAGGGATTGATCTCTTTCTGCCTGTGCTGGTCTTGAACTCTCTCCCAGGACTGAGGTTTTGCTGCTCCTTCATTTCCAATCTGTCACCATTCAGATAATAATCTGCCGCCTTGCTTTTGAAATAGTGGATAACCTCACATTTATCCACATTAATCTGCATCAACTCTGCATTTGCCGACTCACTCAACTTGTCCAAATAGCACTGAACTATTTCTGCTGCAACACCTCACAGTTCACCCTCCAATCCAGCTTTTAGTAGCGACATCAATTATTTGTCTGTCTGAAATCTTTGCAACTCCCAAGATTTGATTTGAATCGCTTAAGTGCAGAGAAACCAGTTGCATTTCTGGTCATGATGTGAAAGTTCTGATGATTTTTGAGGGCCCACTCTTTTACATGCTTTTCACGACGGGGCCAGTGGCTGGTTTATGTTCTGATTTTGATTTGGTTTTCATCACAAGGGCAGATTCCTCCTCCTTCCCATATTGCAATAATTTTCCCTTACATATAATTCCCTCTCTGTGTTACAGTTAGCAAATGTTAGAACTTTTATAGACCGTTATGCCCCATTAGTTCTATTGGAGGTTCCATTTATGAACCCATGTACAAACATACAAGTTCGGGTATCATCCTTACAAACCTTCTCTGAATAACCTCCAATGGATTTACAGACATCCTCAAATAAGGAGACCAACATTACGCACAAGATTTGAGTTTTACATTCACTTTCACTTGTCGTGAAGGATAGCATTCCATTAGATTTCCTAATCTTGCTTGCTGTAACTTCTTGCTAACTTATTGTGACTTGTGCACAAGAGACCTTAAAATACTTCAGTCTTTCTCCATTTAAGTAAATCTCCACTTTTTATTCTTCTTGCCAAGGTGAACAATTTTGTGTTTTCCCACATCATTCTTCATTTGCTAGATTCCCACCCATTGATTTATTCTATTGATTTCTGTTTGCACTCTCCCTTTGTCCCCTTTACAACATACTTTCCTACGTACCTTTGTGTTATCTGCAAATCTAGCTACAATACCTTCACAGCTCTCATCTAATTCATTGATAGGAATTGTAAAAAGCCTCACTTAACTCATCCTGTCAATCAGTAAAAGACCCATTTTATAGTTACTGTATTTTCTGTCAGCCAACCAGTCCATTATTAATTCATTCATTTCCTATCTTTAGCTGCCCTTGAGAAGGCGGTGGTAAGTTGCCTACTTGAACTGCTGCAGTTTATTTGGTGTAATTACACTTACAGTACTGTTTGAGAGAGTGTTCCAGGTTTTTAATCCAGTAAAACTGAAGAATGTTGATATATATTTCAAACTCAAAACCTTCTTTCCATGCCAATATGTTATCTTACCCCTTTTTTGTGTGCTTTTTTATTGCCCATTAACCTTTCTTATGGCCCTTTGTCTAATGTCTTTTGGGAGTCCAAGTACAGTATACCTACAGACTTCCCTTCAATCAGAGCACAAGTTGCTTTTTCAGAGAACTCCAATAAATTGGCCAAATCTGATTTCCCTTTCACAAAACCACATTGATCTTTCCCGATTTTAAATTGAGCTTTTCCAAAAGCCCAGCTAAAACCTCTTTTAATGATCAATCCTTCACACTACAGGCATCAAGCTAACTCACCTAGAGCTTCCTGTTTTATGTATCTCCCTCTTCTTGAATAAAGGGGTTATATTTGCTGTTTTCCAGTTGATGGAATTAAGGAATTTTGAAAATTTAATGTCAATATAATCTACTTCCCTGTTAGTTGCTTCTCTTAACTCTGGGTATGAAGTCCTTAAGAATCTAGGAACTTGTCAGCTGGAACTCCGTCAGTTTGCTCATTTCGTTTTATCTGCAATTTCTTACTGTCTTGTATTAACTCCATTCTTAGAGTCTACAGGACCAAAATTTTACATGTTTTTCTTTTTAAACACCTGTAGAAACTCTTGGTGTTTATATGTCTAGTTACCTTCCTTCTGCTCTCTGACTACTAGATTAAATCAGAAGAAAGAAGTAATTCTTCATATTCTGTACAATCATCTGTTCTGCCAGTCACCTTTACACCATTATGTACTTTTCCCTTCAGGAAACACCAAACTTAACTTGTTTAAGTTAATCACAGATGATGAATCTTCCCCTTTAGGTCTGGGAATATGGTATAGCTATTCTCAACATACCGAAATGTCCTCTTAAATGTAGTTTTCTCCATTCATCTATTGCATAGTCTGGTATGCCCATTCAGCTCAACTAACTCAGTTTTTAATCTTACATGGTTTAAAGTTAAAACACTGGACCCTAGGGATGCCTTTAATCTGAGATTTTAATGATTTCTGTCATATTACACGGTATAATCTGCTGTCTGGTTGGTTCCACACTCTATGTTGCTGTTGGATCTATATCCAAAGCAACTTAATAAGTGACTCAAAATGAGTGAGAAAGAAATGGGCTGCTTATGGAACACTGCTATCAGCGCTGGAGAAAGTGGAGACTGTGCTGCTGTGCCAGTCTGCACCTCAACTGCACTGGGACTAGTGTTCCAGAACTGTGAAACCCTCATCCAGACCAGTACTGATTGTCTGTCTGATTTTTTTCCAGTTTCAATCAGTGTTATCTCTAACTATTGCATCAATGTCATCCTTGATTAATGGTACTGCAGCTGCAACTTGTATCTAGCTTCATATTGTTCTTGAATATCACGTCCTCAATATTCTGGACATAATCCTCATTGACTTGCAACTGTCTCTCTCTCTCTCTCTCTGATGGCTAACAGATAATAGCTATTTACTTCACTGTATGCTATCAAATTGCTTATGTTGTTATGAAGGCTATGTAATTGATTTGAAATGAAATTGAAATACTTGGTTGAAAGTAATATTTAGGTGATAGGGTGACTAAACAAGTTTGCAATAACTTATCAATGCATTCTTGTAGACTGACTCACGAACTGTAGTGAATTGGTTCTTTGTCTTTTAAAAAAACAGATTATTAAGGAACAGTCTGTAAGTTTGTATATATAACTAAAGCGATGGCAAATTCTGCAAACAGTCAGGTAGTCTTTAGGAGCACACGTTATGTTGGCCCAGATTAGTCAAATAGCCAGTTTTGTACTGTAACATTTTGTAACTCGTAAAAGCACTGTAGGTAATTTCAATTTTTGTGCTCTCCCATGTATGTCATACTTTGTACCTTTTTAAGTATGTACCAGGGCTGTTTCTGTACGGTTCTTGACTTTGTAACTGTGTGTTAGTGTCAAGTTGAAATATTTTCCCTTTTCTTTGTGCTCCATCAAGCAGATGGAGATCCTTGTTTGGCAGCCGGATGCCCCACAGGGACCAGCGGGGCTGTGTGACTGCAAGTTTCAGGAGGTGTTATTGCCATAAATCATCCATCACAAAGGTCTAGAAACCATCAGTGATGAATCACATGAACTAGCGCACTATATGAGACCTGATTTCCTATCTGCACAGTAATTACAGAAAGATCAATGGAAGACAAAATCTGTGCACTGAATCACTATTTCAGCATTGATTATAAAAAGGACTGTGATAAAGGAATTATAGCAATTTAAGTTTAGTAGCTTCAGCTTAGCTGTCTGGATTATTAGTCCAGTGATATTAGTGCAAAACCATGATATCCCTTCTCCTGTCATTATTTGTTAAGGTATTTTCTATAATTGTGCACGTTCAACCTACAGTAACTGGGTGCATTGCTTTTGAAATACTTACAGCTACTTGTAATTTTATACTTTATTAACGGACTATTCAGACTGCGACCTTGTTTATGCTCTGCGTGAACCTCTTCCCATCTTAATCAAAAATAGCAATTGCTCGAAAAGCTCAGTAGGTCTGGCAGTATCTGTGCAGAGAAATCAGAGTTAACATTTCTAGTCCAGTAACACTTCCTCCAAACTCTTCCCATCCTCCCTTCTGTAAACCTATCAGCACATCCTTTTCTTCCTCATGTACTTAACTAGTTGCCCTTTTAAATGTTTTATTCACCTCATATACTCCACTCTTCAGTTTCCACATTCTCACTACTGTGCTCATAGGGAGAACTATGCCCCCTCATGATGATCTTTAATGTAACTACATCAGCAGAATCAGGATGTCCGATTTTCCCAGTTTGTTTGAGAAGTGTGCAGTCATACTGTTCAAGTGATCCTGATTGATCTCTGGCCTACGGTAGGTGGGAGAAATATAACTTGGTGTTTTTATACTTGGCATTTCTGGAGTTATGCTGCCCTTATCCTTCTAACAACTGATGCTTGGGAAACTACTTGCAATTCCTGTCCAGTCACATACCATCCTGACTTGGAACTATATCACCACCCCTTCTCTGAGATCGGGCTAACTTGCTGGATTTTGCTCCCCTAACAGGACAGCGACTGACCCTACACCACATGGTCTACAGTGACTCAACAGGGCAACTCACCAGCATGTAATCAATGGCAATTAAGGATGAGTGGAGATAGTTAGCCATGGGAGTTAGCGGGTTTGAAATAGATTGCGTTGCTGAGGCAGTCACTGGAGATGAGACGGAGAGGTTCAGGAAGGGGAGGGAAGTATTCGAGATGATCCGGGTGAATTTGAGGTTGGGGTGAAAGGTGTTAGTAAAGTTAATGAACTGTTCAAACTCTTCACTGGAGCATGAAGTGGCACCAATACAGTCATCAGTGTAGCAGAGGAAGAGGTGAGGGATGGTACCAGTGTAACTGCAGAAAAGGGACTGTTCAGTGGGTTTAAAATAGATGTCAGTGCTGAGACAGTTCCTGGAGATGGAGATGGAGAGGCCCAGGGAGGGGCAATTAAGGACAGTTAGTAAATGCTGCTATAGTCCTCCTACCTGCATACCATGAAAGAATAAAAACAATCTTTTCAAGCAGCCAGTTTCTGGTGGCTTTGCTCCCACTTGAATACAGAACTTAAAAGTGCCTTCAGATAATAGAGGTGTGGGGAGTTGTAGCAGCAAACTGACAATAGATTGCATTTTTGAACCTTTTGGCAGATTTGAATTTCTTAGGGTGCAGTCCTTGTGATTTTAGTCTTGAGTTGAGCTCATTCACTACGGGCCAAGCTCCTCCCAACAGCCGCCTTGAATATCAACGATCGTAATGTGGATTACAATAGTTGGGCTTTGGGCTCTGTCTGAACAGTTTCTTTGTGAACTCCCAAATGTCTGATCAGATAACAGTGCTGTAATAGTTTAAATCTGCCAACATCTGTATACAGACAGCCAGCTGAGTTCTCATTCCTACACCAGTTTCATTGACTTGTACAAAGCGCGGCATGGAAACTGCAGAATGTTTTGCAATATACAAAAGGATGTTTTATTTCTACTTATTAATAGGATGTGGGTGAAGCTGACAAATATTTAACCCTCTCCCTCCACAAATATGCTTGGGAATGTGATGTTGAGGCACCACCTTTAACTGCTGCAATCTGTGTGGTGAAGGAAATCCCGTGGTTTAGATAGGAGTGTTTCATTATTATGACTGAGGAGTAGCAATGAAGGAATGGCCATGTAGTTTGAGATGAGGATGTTGTGTGATTTGAAGGGGAGTTGGCAGTTGGTCTTGCTCTGCACTTTCCCCTCCTGTCCCTTATTTTTAGATGATAAGTTGTTGCTGGCTTGGGTTGGTGCTGCCAAAGAAGCATTGGTGCTTTTTATAGTCAGCACTGCAGTCACTGTGCATGGGTGGTGGAGAGTGCAAAGGCTTAACGTGCTGGATGGGGTGCTCTTCCAGAAGTTGTTTTATCCTGGGAGTTTTGGAGTTTGTGTGTTGTTGGACCTGTACTCTTCTGAGCAGGTGAAGAGTATTCCATCAAACGTGTGCCAAGGCTTTGAAATCAGGAGATAAGATACTGGCTGAAATATTCCCAGCCTCAGACTTGCTGTTGTAGCCACAATATTCTATGGCTGGTCTAAATGACTCGCTCAGAATCATAGAACCCCTGCAGTGTGGAAGCAGGCCATTTGTCCAATTGAGTCCACACTGACCCTTCGAAGAGCATCCCGCCCAGATGCAACACCCTCCCCTATACCTGTAACCCTGCATTTCCCATGGCTAATTCACCTAGCCTGCACATCCCTGGACACTATGGGGCAATTTAGCATGGCCAATCTACTAACTTGCACTTCTTTGGACTGTGGGAGGATACCAGAGCAACTGGAGGAAAGCCATGCAGACATGGGAAGAATGTGCAAACCCCATACAGACAGTCACCTGAGGCTAGAATCGAACCCTGGCACTGTGAGGCAGCAGTAGACCATAAGACCATAAGACATAGAAGTGGAAGTAAGGCCATTCGGTCCATCAAGTCCACTCTGCATTTAAATCAAGGCTGGGCATTTCAACTCCACTTCCCTCCTAATTGTTCCCTCAAACAATTATAACTCAAACCATCCATTCCCAGCAACATCCTGGTAAACCTCTTCTGAACTCTCTCCAGCCTAACAATATCCTTCCTATAACAGGGAGACCAGAACTGCACACAGTATTCCAGAGCAAACCTCTCTGGCCTCCTGTACAATCTGAGTAATGTCCCAAATCCTCTACTCAAAGGTCTGAGCAATGAAGATATGCATGCTAAATGCCTTCTTAACCACCCTATCTTTATGTAATGCAAACTTCAAAGACTTATGTACCTGAATCCTTTCTTGATCTCTCCCTCTTCTCTACAACACTACCCAAGGCCCTACCTTTTAATTGTACAAGTCCTACCTTTGTTTGTTTTACTAAAAAGCAATACCTTGTGTTTATCCAAATTAAACTCCATCTGCCATTGTGCAGCAATAAGGGACATTATCTAAATGGGGAAAGATTGGACAAGTTGGGTCTGTGTCTGGTGGAGTTTAGAAGTGATCTCCATTGAAATGTATAAGATCCTGAATGGTTGCTGATAGGAAGTTTTCCCCATGAGAGAGACTAAATCTAGGGGACGCAGTTTAAAGCCGGAGATTAGATTCACTACAGTGTGGAAACAGGCCCTTCAGCCCAACAAGTCCACACCGCCCTTTGGAGCATCCCACCCAGACCCATTCCCCTATAACCCACACATCCCTGAACACTATGGGCAATTTAGCATGGCCAATCCACCTAGCTTGCACATCTTTGGACTGTGGGAGGATACTGGAGCACCTGGAGGAAACCCATGCAGACATGGGGAGAATGGCTGTTGGGGGTTTGCACAGTCACCTAAGGCTAGAATCGAACCCTGGCACTGTGAGGCTGTAGTACTAACCACTGAGCCACTGTGCTGCCCATCAGGTCAAAGTGATGTTTGTCAGGGTGATTCCTGGGATGTTGAAGGGGAGGGAATTCTGTGATGGTAGTGCAGCTGCACATGAAGGGTGTTGGTTTGATTCTTATTGGCGATGGTCATTGTCTTGGGAACTAAGTGACATAATTCCATCCAAGCCAGAATGTTGTTCATGTCTTGCTGTGTGCAGGCACAGATTGCTTCAGTATCTGAGGAGTTGTGAATGGTGCTGGACCTTGTGCAGTCATCAGTGAACCTCGTCACGCCTGATGATGGCAGGCAAGGAATAAGCAGGGCAGCTGCAGATGGTTTTCCCCAAGACACCCCCTTCCTGTACTGATGTCCTGAGGCTGAGGTGATTGGCTTCTAACAAGCTCAGACATCTTCCTTTCCAGTTGGTTTGCACACACACCGTGGATTCTAGTTCCCACTGACTTCAGCTTTGCAAGCATCCATTGATTGCAGTCAAGTCTTGCTTTAATGTTATAGTCACAACACTCCAACTTTACAATTCAGCTCTGTCCTATTTTTGGATAAAGGCTAAAAAGAGGTTTAGTGCTGAGTGTTCCTTGTGGATGCAGATTAAGCATCTGATATGCAGGCTATTGTGAATAAATATTGCATGATAACATTGTTGTTGACACCTTCCATCACTTTGCTGATGATTGATAGTAATCTAATAGAGTGGTAATTGGCTTTGATATGCTCTGCGCAAACAGAAATAACTGGGCAATGTTGGATTTGTGTCAGTATTGTAACTGAATGGAAGAACTTGCCTGGGGCCCAGCTCATTCTGAAGCAAATCCTCATCACTACAGATGGGATGTTGTCAGAATGCAGAGTATTTGCTGTATGCAGTCTCTTCTTGACACTGCAGTGTGATTTGGGGAAGGGTATGCTGAAGTGATGTGCAGTGAGTTAAAAATGCCCATTTTGCACTGAAGATATAAAGTGGTGCTTATGATGGAAAAAGTTAAGTCTCGGAGCATTGTGAATTAGAAAGGTGCCAACCAGTCTTTTGTCTTATTGAATAACTCGGCAAATAATATTGAAATGTTAAAAACAACCGTAAAGTCTCCAAGCAAAGTTGTGTGAGCCTTTTATTATTCATTCCTTTACAAGAACGTACTTTCCTGTGACTGTAATGGGTGGGTCAAAGTACATGAGGGACTCAAACTGAGAGACTTGAGGGTTTAGGCGGGGGAATTAAAACTCAAACAGGTTGCAGACAGCTGTTGAAGGAAGGTCATATAATTAGAATTCTAGAGTCCTAGATTACTCAATGAGAGCAATGTTTTAAAATGTAATAGACTTGGGGATAAGGAACAACTGACTGAATGAATGTCAGCGTGGATCTGGGTGATGATTGTATGTAATAAAGTTGACTATTGCTGATTGGAGTTCCATCTAGTAAGTTGTTTACAGTGCATTTTTCTTCTTGTCTCAGTGTTAATTGTTAGACATCTTACTTCTGTCTGCTTCATGGTTTCCCCATACATAGCAAGGATGTTGATCATCCTGTGTAAATATCATGTATATACTAATCATTCTGGTGTGTTGGTCGTGGGTGGAGCCATTGGCTGGTTGAGACTGCCTTTGGTGCAGGATAGCATCCACCAATGGTACGACCAGTAAAGCATTTTTATTCTGCGATATTATTACTCTCATCCAGTGGCTTTCATGTACATGATATTTAATCAAGATGCAGCTTGCACTAGGTCTGTAAAACTGCAATTCCCTGAATGTATCCAAGAGCAACCTGAGTATATCTAAGACATGCCTGCCTTCCCTTTGAATGCAGCCTCATTCCCACCACTTGTTACATGGTTTTAATACATACCCTGGTTAGCCCTCCTCTCATAGGAAACAGAAAATCCCACAGCTTCTAATCAAACTTTGAGAAATTACCTTAAAGAATACCAAACAATATTGAAATGGCTGAAAGCATTTACACAAGAGTCACACTGCAAGTGTGACACTGAAACCATGTTGATTGTAGGATAGTACTTGAGAACAGGACAGGTAGGTCGTATCCAAGAGCATATTTATTTGCCCCATGCCTATCTTATTACAAAATGCAGTATTGTCAGTGAACAGCTATAATGTCCTGTATGCTCTAAAATTGAGGTGCTACTATGACTGAATCTGACAAGTACTTTAGATTCAAATTGTGAAACCCCTATTTTGAGTGTGTGTAGAGTAATCTGTAAAGTTCTTTCTGAAAGCTGATGGTTCTGTTTTGGAGTGTAATGTAAACAGGGCAAAAAAACACAAAATATACACAGAAACTGAAGGAAAGCTGCAGTAGCCTTTGCCCACGCCTGTCTAAAACGTTCCTTTCTTTCATCAAATCGTATAATGCAGCTCCGGAAGTGCGTTTATTAGCTTCGACCACAATGTAATCCTCTAGCTAGGCCAGCACCTGGGAATGACAGAACTGGATTTACTCAAGGTCAGAAAGACATTTGGCCCAGTGGGCACTTAGAACCCTTCTTCAGCCTTAGCTATCTCAGGTCACTGTGCCATTTCCCCCAAATCCTTTTCTTAGTCTCACCTATGCAGAAGTTATTTGATCCAGCTTTTAAATTCAGATATCCTTGGCATGGTAATCATTTGCATTAAAATATTTGATATTTTATTAATAAACCTGTGTGAGGCAAATTCCTTCTACCTTCGTTCTTTCTGGGTCTATGCCATCTTCTCAGTTCACCAATCAATATAAACAATTTTTTAATGTTTGCTATCTCAAAACTTGCAATCCAAAGAATCTCAAATCGATCAACCCTTTTTCAGATATCTGTTTCAGTGAAACATTGCCATTTTTAAAAAACTTTTCTTCATTCTTTAATCTCTTGTCCTCCAGTTTTGCTATATTTTTTCTAAGGCTTTAATATTCTTTCTATAATAAGGTGCCGCAGTAAATATTTGAACAGCGACCAAGCTGATGTTGTTTGAAAAACAAATATACTACTAAAAATCACGACAATATTATAATACTCAAGTTGCCTGGGATGCAGTGCACAGTCCAGTTTGCCATTTTGTGGCCTTTTCTATCTGCATTGCCAATTTTTACAATCTATACATCAGCGCTTTAGATGTCTTAATTTTTCTATCAAAGAATCACATAAATATTCTAGCAATAGAAGGAGGTAGTTCAACCTGTTATTTAAGAGTTTTCATCAGATCTTGCAGTAGTAAAGAGTTGCTAACTCACTGATTACCATCAGTCTGTGTCTTCTGGGTATCTACCCTTTTTGCCAGTGAAAACACTTGGGAAAAAATTTGTTCTTGGGATATGGATCTCGTTGGCTGGGCCAGTGTTACAAGTCCTCCTTGAGGAGGTAGTGGTGAGCTGCCTTCTTGAACTACTGCATTTCGTGTGCTGTCAGATGACCCACAATGCCATTAGAGATGGCGTTCCAGGAGCAGTGATATATTTCCAAGTTAGGATAGTGAGTGTCTTAGAGGGGACCTTACTGGTGGTGGTGTTCCCACATATCTGGAAATTAATTTAGATAAATATGAGGTGCTGTATTTTGGAAAGGCAAATCAGGGCAGGACTTATGCTCTTAATGGTAAGGCTCTGGGGAGCATTGTTATACTTGGACTCTCGCACCATTCTAGTAAATATCCTGTCTTGGGACCTCCCAGATAAGATGCCCAGAATTGGACAGCAGGCAAGATTTTAACTGACTCAAAGCCCACTCAATTACACATAGTTAAAATCAGTCGAACATTAATACATTGGCTAAGCAATGATAGCTTCCTTCCTTTCACCTCTCCTTAAAACCAAGGGTCCCATCTGCTTGTTCTGCCACATTCACAGCTTTGTGCACATGCTAATGCTTATTCCTACATATGTTTTAAAATTGTAATTTAGTTTACATTGATTACGTTCAAATGTTGTACCAAAATACAACACTTTGCAGTCCTTTATGCTAGATTTATCAATCATTCATTTCACCAATCGATCTCATCTCTGTTACAATCCCCCTCACTATTTTACTTACTTTGTCATCTGCTGAGTTTGAAATAATGCCTTGTCTATCTAAGTGTAGTTTGTCAATACACATTAAATAATTATGTTCTGTTTCTAATTTCTTTTTATCTGTTATTGTGCCTCTTCATTTAGCTCTTACTGTTCAAAATATACTTGAGACAGATGTGCAACAAGGAGCAAATTTTAGACATCAGTAACCAGGTTTGACTTCTAAATTGTTACCTCTTTTGAAATTTGGCAATTCTGCATCTATACAGATGTGTGCACTAGAGCTTTGACAGGGTGACTGTTTTAGCAGCAGTGCTGAGGTTCTGCACTGCCAAATTATTGTTTGGTGGAAGCTGTATTACTTCAACTGAACATGTAATAAACCAAATGTCAGGTGGGAATGGATCAGAATTAAAATTCATGAAGCTCTTTGTGACACAGGAGGCCATTTGGCTCATTGAGTTCATGCTGGTTATCTGCCTTATCAGTCTCTTGCCTCTGCTCCATCTCTCTCTAGCCCTGCAAGGTTATTTCTTCCAAATGCCCATCTGATTTTCCTTGAAATAATTGATTATCTCTGTTTGCACCACAGCTGTTCGTTTGCAGGTACAGTAAGTGATTGAGGATTTTGTAGTGCGTGGTAGTGTCCATACCGCTGAGCTAGAATGCCTGGGTTCAAGTCCCACCTACTCCAGATGTGTATCATAACATCTGTGAATGGGTTGACAATTATCGACTGCAGGAGATTAGGAATGCAAGTGGAATGTTGCATTGTTATTTGCAAGGTGAACGAAATGTAGCAGGATGGTTGTTTTGCATTCATTTTGAGCAATTAGTGAGGCTGCATCTGAAGAACTGTGAACACTTATTAAAGCAGGGATCTAACTGCATTAGAAGTAGTTCAATAAAAGGTTCCTTGGATTGAGATTGAAGTTTAGTGGTTAGGGAATGAGGATAGAGTCATACAGCACAGAAACTAACCCTTTGGTCCAACCTGCCCATGCCAGACAAACCTCCCACCACCCTGCACTTGGTCCATATCCCACCAAACATTTCTTATCCATGTACTTGTCTAAATGTTTTTTAAATGTTGCATCTTTACCTGGATTCACCACTTCCTTGCAAGTTTAATTCCACACACAATCCACTGTCAGTGTAGAAGACGTTGCCTTCATGTCTTTTTAAAGTCTTTCTACTCTCGCCTTAAAAATATGCCCGCTGGTTTTGAAATCCCCCATCCTAGGGAAAAAGACACATCCATTCACCTTACCTGTATGCTGCATGATTTTATAAACCTCAGTAAGATCTCTTCTCAACTTGTTATGTTCCAGTGGGAAAAAAAAAGTCCCAGCCAATTCAGCCTGTCCTTTATAACTCAAACCATCCATTCCCAGCAACATCTTGGTAAACCTCTTCTGAACTCTCTCTAGCCTAACAATATCCTTCCTATAACAGGGAGACCAGAACTGCACACAGTATTCCAGAGCAAACCTCTCTGGCCTCCTGTACAATCTGAGTAATGTCCCAAATCCTCTACTCAAAGGTCTGAGCAATGAAGATATGCATGCTAAATGCCTTCTTAACCACCCTATCTATATGTAATGCAAACTTCAAAGACTTATGTACCTGAATCCTTTCTTGATCTCTCCCTCTGCTCTACAACACTACCCAAGGCCCTACCTTTTAATTGTACAAGTCCTACCTTTGTTTGTTTTACTAAAAAGCAATACCTTGTGTTTATCCAAATTAAACTCCATCTGCCATTGTGCAGCAATAAGGGACATTATCTAAATGGGGAAAGATTGGACAAGTTGGGTCTGTGTCTGGTGGAGTTTAGAAGTGATCTCCATTGAAATGTATAAGATCCTGAATGGTTGCTGATAGGAAGTTTTCCCCATGAGAGAGACTAAATCTAGGGGACGCAGTTTAAAGCCGGAGATTAGATTCACTACAGTGTGGAAACAGGCCCTTCAGCCCAACAAGTCCACACCGCCCTTTGGAGCATCCCACCCAGACCCATTCCCCTATAACCCACACATCCCTGAACACTATGGGCAATTTAGCATGGCCAATCCACCTAGCTTGCACATCTTTGGACTGTGGGAGGATACTGGAGCACCTGGAGGAAACCCACGCAGACATGGGGAGAATGTGCAGACTCCACACAGTTACCCGAGGCTGGAACTGAACCCGGCTCCCTGGCGCTGTGAGGCTGCAGTGCTAACCACTGAACCACCGTGCTGCCTGAGATAATGAGGACATTTTTCTTTTGAGAGTTGTGAATCTTTGGACCATTCTTCCTTGCGAGTGGTGGAGATGGGGTCATTGAATTTTTTTTAAGGCAGGGCAAAATAGATTCTTGACTATTGAGGGAGTCCATGAAGGTAGGTGAGAATGTGGAGTTGAGGTTAGATTAGCCATGATCCTGTGGATGGAGGAGCAAGCCCTAGGAGGGGAATGGCCACCTCTTGCTCATAATTGATACGTTTATGTGCCTGTAGGCAGCATGTTCCAGTTCATTGTCACTTGCTTCTTAACAGTAACTTCTCGTGTCCTGCATCTCTTGCTGAAGCCTGCTGAACCATTCTATATAATTTAGTTCCAAGGAAAATCGTCCATACTATGGGTCTTGTTTTTCCAGGGCGCTGTAAATCAGAAACAGAAACAGAAATTGCTGGAGAAGGTCAGCAGATCTAGCAGCATCTGTGCAGAGAAATCAGAGTTAATATTTTCAAGTCCGATGTCCCTTCCTCAGAGCAGTTCAGAGCTTTTCTAGCAATTTCTGTTTTTGTTTCTTATTAGCATTGATTTGTATTGGAGTCACGAATGACTTGTCAGATTTGAGCAGTAGATGGGTGAAGAGTTATTTATGATTCACACGGCAGTCATAATTATCTGTTTGCTTGTGGGATGAGGATATTATTCAGTCTGCATAAAATTAAGGAAAAGTAAATTTGCTATAATAATATGTATAATAATGATTGAAGATTGAGTTGACGTAATGGAAAACATAAGTGGCTGCTCACTATATATAGAATTTAATGAAGTGATCAGTCATAATACACTATTAAACGCAATTCGCTTATGCATATGGAGGATTGATTGTTAAGGACAAAGCAAAATACGTTGGAATTCCAAAAGGATTCTCATGATCATCTGTCACACCATGGTTCAATACGGGAAGAATACTTGCAGACAGTCTGCATCAATATTTGGTTGCGTAGAATCGGTTAAGTTCTATCAAACAGTGAACATAGCCTTGCTTCTAAAATTAGAAATGTGGATATTTTAGCGGACTTGAATATTGATATTACAATGGTTTGGGTCAAAGATTAGGTCCAACAGAACATTTGATTACCAGCCAATACTGGTTACCAACTGCTTTAGAACCACAAAACTGTCCCCAAGGAAACTCACTTATGACTTGAGTCACTCCACATGCCCACCCCATGAAAAGTTGTTTGATGGTACTTGTGTGACAGTGAGTTGTAGTTGATTTAATATCACATGACCACTAAGAAGGCAAACCAGATGGACTTCTGAAGAAAAATCATTGGACTTGAAATGTTAACTACTTCAGATGTTCTGTCTTTGTTTTAAACTTTCAGCATCTGCAGTTCTTTTTAATATCATTTTAGATGAACCTCCCCTGGTTTTTGCTCAACAATTCCCGCTCCATGCAACTAGAAGAACACAGGAAATAGGAGCAGGAGTGGGCCATCTGGCCTGTTGAGCAAGCTAATCCATTCAATAAGATCATGGCTGATCTTTTCATGGATTTAGGTCCACTTACCCGCCCATTCACCATAACCCTTAGTTCCTTTACTGTTCAAAAATCTAACTTTGCCTTTAAAGCATTCAATGAGGGAGCCTCAACTGCTTCACTGGGCAGGGAATTCCACAGATTTACAACCCGTTGGGTGAAGAAATACCTCCTCAACCCAGTGCTAAATCTGCTCCCTCTAATTTTGAGTCTGTGCTCCCAAGTTCTAGTTTCACCCACCAGTGGAAATAATCTCTGTGCTTTTGTTTTATCTATTCCGTTCATAATTTTATGTTTGTCTAAGACCCCTTCATTCTTCCGATTTAAGTTTAGTCCCAGACTACTCAATCTGTCCTCATGAACCAACACTGTCAATTCCAGGAATCAACCTAGCAACCCTCCTCTGCATCCCCTCCAGTGCCAGTGCATCCTTTCTCAAGTAAGGAGACCAAATCTATACACAGTACTCCAGAGCAAAAAAATGTAGATGGCGTAATGCCATGATTTGCTATTATCCTTCACACCATCTCCTTTAAGTCACTGAGTCACACACTTTTGTCATTTGCTTTTAGTCCAGTAATTCAATCACTAAAATGAGGCCACTTTGTTAGTTGACTCAGAATTCTGGGCAGGAATCATTGATTTGCCTTGAGCTTCTGTACAATAATGACGCAGCATCGCTCTGCTATTTAGAATGAAGTATAGTCAATTCCATTTGAAAGCAAGTTGTAAACTTGTCTATCTTGGTTCATAAAAATTTAAGGAGAGTATTTATCCGAGGCGGTGTTACATGTGACACATCTTCGTCAAGGCATATTACGTAAAGCAAGGACGACTGGTAGGTTGTATGGTATAATGTCAGAAAACATATTTTTTACTATCTTGTGCAAAGCTGAAAGACCTGCAACAAACCTGCGCTAAACATGAGCTCAATCAGCCGTAGAAAGTTTTTACACATGAGCTCCAGAAAAACCATCTGGGATACAAGCTGAAATATTAGTTGTATGTGATTATTTAACAGCAGTGTGATTGTGACATTGAGCCAGTAGCAGTGATTGTGGTCAATGCAGACTAAGTTGTTAAAATAATGCTACAGTATTATAGTGTGTAAGTATTAAAGCAAAGTGCTAACCCATTTACGGGTTAATCAGGTGGCTTAATGCTGCTGTCTTGGTGGATGCAATTCCCACACTGGCTGAGGTACCACAAAGGACTCTCCTTCCCAACCTCTCCCTGTGTCTGATGTGTGGTGACCCATGGTTAACCTGCCACTGGTCTCTTCTCTTTCTTGAGACCCCATAGTGCCTTTACCTTGCAGTGATAAGGCTGTTGTGCCGCAGTGGTGGTGTCCCTACCTCTGAGCAAGGAGGCCCAATCTCTTGTCCCGACTGCTGCTGAGGTCTGCAATAACATCTCTCAGCAAGTTGGTTAGAAATTGTCAACCTTGTGGTGTTTGAAACTGAGACGTTTGACCTCCAGCAACTGTAAGTGTCTTTCTTTTTGTGCCAGATATGACTCCAGCCTGTGCAGAGTTTCACCTCCTACGCTTTGTGTCTTTGTGCTGATTCCTGTTGACTTTTGCTGAACATGTCTTTAGTACGATTGCCAGAATTGATATCTAGCTATTTCTTGATATCACATGAAATGATTCAAATTGGCTGAATACTAGCATTCCTGTAGCTGGGGACTGAAAAGGAGGCCATGATAAATCATTCAGTTGGTGCCTCTGGCAGAAGATGCTTGTGAATGCTTTAGGCTTGTCCTTTTGCACTGATGTGCTCTGCTTTTCTGTACTGAAAGATGGGGATATTTGTGGAGTTTCCTCCTTTTGTTGGCGAATTGTCCACTATCCAGTCAAGAATGGTTGGAGTGTAGGGTTGAGATCTGATCTGATTGTTGTAGATCTAGACTCAAATGACATTGATCTAAGAGGCTGTGTATTTCTGTCAGGGGCACACTAGCTGATCCACTATGATTTCTCAGTATAATCAATAGCAGGAAGTCAATGTAATTTAGTACTTCCCAAGCTTTTTTCCGACTGCTACGTCATTTCAAGACTTGAAAACTGCCAAGACCCCAAACTGAGAACTTTGGACTGGGATGGGAAAAATTGAGAGGCCGGTGGTGGGGAGGCAAAGTGTTTAACATACAACAATTTTTAAGAACCTTCCTATTTCACTGGCACAGAAATAGTAAGAACTGTTGGTGCTGGAGCTGGAGGAGCACAGCAGACGAGGCCAGACTGTCTGGCCTACTGTGTTCCTCTAGCTCCACACTTGGTTGTCTATTTCCCTGGCCTTTTTCGGGAGCTGGGTCTGAGCCTCAAAGATTGGTCAATTAAGTCATAGCCACCATGAAAATTGCATGATGATTTAAAAGGGGGACCTTGCAGGAAGCTTCGTGGTAACCGTTGTTGCCTGGGAGCTGATAACCTCAAAATCTGTTGTGAACTTAGCTGTGGGACTCCTGTCCACTGGGCAGCCCTACCGTCATTGACGTCTGAGCACACTTAAAGAGAATGTGTAAGCGCGACTGAGATTTTAGACATTCCTCCTTCCAGTAAATCTCAGTAAAGAGCTGACAGTAGAAAATACAAAAATATCGGTGCTACATGCGCTGGTGACTTTGACTGCAGTGGATGTTATTTGGCTCCTGCCTCTTGTCTTGTGAAGTGTGCGGGATTTGTGATACGTTTTCATTACCTTGGGGTCGCTTTCTCCCTTAAAACAGTTTGATCTTGTCACTGTTGGAATGCAGTGATTCGATTTGTCTGCTTAACTCTGATTTGTAGCACCTGCAGTGCATCATTTGCGCATGGGCCCATAAATATTGTGTGAGGGCAGAGAATATGACTTTGTTTCATGTCTTGAAAACTCAGTAGTTTTATTCCAGGTGTTGTGCCCTTGTGGGAGACAGGGAGGTGAGCATAAGGCAGGCTGTGCCCCTTTAATAAAAATCCAAACCTGAAAATTATGAAATGTGTTTAGTGATGGTTAGTCCACTTTGATGGATCCATTCATCTGAGACCTTTTTACTATGATGGAGGAACCGCACAGTTGTGTAATCAGGAAATGATTGATGCCCTTTATGTTCAATGGGCCACTTGTATCAGACCTCATATTAATACTTGTCCTGCGTAAGCTTAGGGGCATTTCAAGTGACAAATGAAGTGAAGCCATTTATAGCTATACATCTCTTGGGTGTCCTGAATAATTTGTGTGAACTGTTAAAGCAGAAGAAGTGAACTAGTGCAAGAATAAGATGTTCTCCTAACTGATGGGCATTTGGATGAAAGTTTGAATCATTGGAAACTTGGAGCCTGCTTCAACTTGAATGCAGTAAGACACTTCTTGATGGGGCCTTTCTGCAGAGGCTGCTTGTCTCTTTCTCTCTCTTTGACTACACTTATCCAAAATAGCTAGTACATCACTGCCACATATTCCATCTGCTGAATAATCAAGTCCCGTTTTTAAACTTAACGCAAAAAAATGTGATATTTGTCTTCCTCACTGACCTGTGACTGTCTCCAGGAGATGTATTTGGTAGAGCTCATGTTGCCAACTGTGTATGGATGTGTTCTTGGAGATTTGGTTACATGACCTCTCTTATTGTTCTGGCTCATCTCCACCTTCCTGCCATTGGCCTGCCATTGGCTTGTCATTATGCTACAAGGTCTTCTGGCGGGTGGAATGTTAACAGAAGTTTCATTACTTTGCAACCTTCAGATAACTGTGTTGGCTCCAATTCTGGTGTCTTAGGTATACCTGACTTATTTCAGCCACTACTGGTGGCTGTGTCTTCAGCTGTCTAGGCACTCTCCCTGAACCTCACTAGCCCTCTTTCCTCCTCTATTCAAATTCACCTCTCCTGTTGTCATTTTGCAGTTCAGTGTCAAAGTTTTTTTTGACTTACGTCACTATGAAGTGCCTTCGACCACTTTGCTACGTTAAAGATACTGTGTAAGTGTGAGTGGTTATAGTATTTGTCCTTGATACAATAACGTTGCCAAATTCAACTCTCTGTGGGCTCCCTGCCATGCCCCCTCCCCCGCCAGACACCCAACCTAGTCCATTGGTGCTTTCCATTGTAGCTTTTGACGACCCTCATTGGACCAAGTCTTTCTCTGTGCTCTGGGTTCATTTTCCGCTTCTTATTTCTAAAGCAGATGAGATTTATTCTACGGTGCTCTACATTTTCATTAGAGATAGTAAGTAATAATTTACATTTTCATTTTGTTTGTGTTTTTCTTTCAATTATATCTCGCTGGAATTGTGAGCACTGCTGAATCACATGCAGATGGTGTACTCAGTCGACCCCCACCTGTGTTTTTGTTTTGTTGAAACCATCTTTGTCTCAAAAGAAGTCAGTTGTGTTCAGTATAGAGTTTCTTTTTAATATTTATACACCCAGGTGCTGCAGCATGAGGTAGACAGCTGCTATGATGAGTTAGTAGGAGCAGCAACAGACCATTGAGCCCAGCAAGACTGCCTCACCAGTCAGTTAGATAACGATAGATCATTTACCTCAATACTGTTTTCCTATATGTTCTCCCCGTTGCTTGGTTTCATTAGCATTTCAACTTTACATTTACCCTATCAATACTTCTCATTGCTTTGGAAAGGCAGCCAGCATAATCACAGAACCCTCCCACCTCAGTTATAATCTCTTCAGACCTCTGGGTTCAGATAGGATTTACCAGGGTGTTGCGGATATGGAAGGTTTGAGTTATAAGGAAAGGCTGGATAAGCTAGAGACTCTTTTCATTGGAGCAGAGGAGGTTGAAGAGACCTGAGAGAAGTTCATAAAATAATAGGGTTATAAATAGAATTAATGGTCGTTGTCTTTTCCCAGGATGGGGAATTTCAAAACGAGGGGTTCGTTTTTAATTTGAGAGGAGAGAGACTTCTTTAAAAAAGACATGAGAAGCAAATTTTTTTAGACAGGGTGGTTGCGTGCAGAATGAACTCCCAGAGGAAGTGATGGATGTGGGCACATTTACAATGTCTAAACGACGCTTAGATAAGCACATGAAAGGTTTGGAGGGACATGGGCCAGGAGCAGGCAGATGGGATAATGTTTGGCATGGACTGGTTTGATGAAAGGGTCTGTTTCTGTGCTGTATGACTCTTGACTCCTTCTGTTGGGCAGAAGGTACAGAAGCTTATGCACGCATACTTCAAGAACAGCTTCATCCCTGCTGTTGTTAGACTGCTCAATGGACCTCTCAAATTTTAAACTTAATGTTGATCTCGCTCTTTGTGTGCCTTTTCTACAGCCATAACATTGTATTCTTTGCTCTGTTCTCTTAGCCTAATTCACTTTTCATATGGTATGATCTGCCTGTATTGCACGCAGCACAAAACTTTTCACTGTAACTAGGTAAATGTGGCAATAATAAATCAAATCAAAATCATCTATCAATTTGAACATGCTTAATGATTGAGCTTCCATAGCCTTCTATACTCTGAGGCTGAGGACACACAATGCACAAATTACCTAATAATCTGCAGCTAACGTACACTTTTAAAAAGGTCGCATTTGACTTCAGGACCAAGCCATGGTTAGTAAGGCAATTGGAACTTTGCCATTTCAGGATATTAAAGAGAAATCTTATTTTGTGGCCGAGCATGTTTACGTTTTTTTTTGAGGGGATATGTGGATAGTGAGGAAGAAGGGTGGTGTGGGGGGGAATGGCTGGGTAGTCTTCAGCTAATGTTAACTGATTCAAGCTTTGGTGACAGACTCCTGTAATTCTGTTTCATAATGGATTATCCAAATCATTTTAAATATTGCAAGCAGAGCACCTTCAAACTATTCTGTGCATGGACAGCCCCTGGAAATATTGATATGCCACGCAGTACCCCACAGCAAACTCTATCTGTGATAACAAAGTGTGGAGTTGGATGAACACAGCAGGCCAAGCAGCATCTTAGGAGCACAAAAGCTGACGTTTTGGACCTAGACCCTTCATCAGAAAAAGCTTTTGTTGTCTTGGATTCTCCAGCATCTGCAGCTCCCATTATCTCTATCCATGACAGCAATGCTTTTGTTGCCGAAAATACTACTTATGAAAACAAAACAAATAACTAACATGCTAGCAGACCAACAAAAACAGGTGAACTCAAATGAGCTAAGAAACAAATATAATTTCTCAGAATATTGTGGTAATAACTGCACAGAGACCTGTATCCTGTTACCAATGAAGAAGGATATAGAAAGTAGAGAGCGTGGGGAAATAAATAGCAACATCTAGAAAAATGGCCATATTACAGAGGAGGAGGTGCTGAATGCCTTAAAACACATAAAGGTAGATAAATCCCTAGCACCTGATCGGGTGTCCCCTAGACCTCTATGGGAAGCTAGAGAAGTGATTGTTGAGCCCCTTGCTGAGATACTTGTATCATCGCGAGCCACAGGAGAGGTGCCAGAAGACTGGAGGTTGGCTAATGTGGTGCCACTATTGAAGAAAGTTGGTAAGTAAAAGGTCTTATAGGACTGGTGAGCCACTGTGGTGGGTAAGTTGTAGGAGGGAATCCAGAGGGACAAGATTTATGTGTATTTGGAAAAGCAAGGATGGGTTAGGGATAGTCAAAATGGCTTTGTGTGTGGGAAGTTGTGTCTCACTAACTTGATTGAGTTTCTTTGAAGAAGTAACAAAGAGGATTGATGAGGGCAGGGCAGTGGATGTGATTTACATGGGGCTCAGGTTTTTCTTTCATTCATTCACAGGATGAGGCATCGCTTATAGGCAGCATTTATTGCCCAGAGGGCAGTTGAGAGTCATTCACAGTCCTGTGGGTGTGGAGCCATATGTAGGCCAGACCAGTTTAGGGTGGCATATTCCTTCTCTGAAGGACAGAAGTGAACCAAATGGGCTTTTTGACAATTGGCAGCAGATGCATAGTTATCACTAGATTCTTAATTCCAGATATTTATTCGATTCAAATTCCACCATCTGCCATGGCAGGATTCGAACCCAGATCCCCAGAACATTATCTTGATCTCTGGATTAACAGTCCAGCAGTAATACCACGAGGCAGTTGTCTCCCCTTGTTTGACAAGGCTCCTCATGGTAAACTGGCTAGCAAGGTTAGATCATGTGGAAAGTAGGTAGAGCTAGCTATTTGGATACAGAACTGCCTTAAATGTAGAAGACGAAGCATGGTGGTGGAGGGTTGCTTTTCAAACTGGAGACCTGTGACCGGCAATAAGTCACAAGGATTGGTGCTGTGCCCACTGCTTTTGGTGATATTAATGAACATAGGTATGGATAGTAAGTTTGCAGATGATACCAAAATTGGAAGAGTAGTGGATAGCGAAGAATGCTACCTCAGAGGACAATGGACCTTGATGAGATGGCCTAGGGGATCAAGAAGTGATAGATGGAGTTTAATTTAGATAAATGTGATGTGCTGCGTTTTGGAAAGGCGAATCAGAGCAGGACTTCTGCACTTAACAGTAAGGTTCTGAGGAATGTTGCTGAACAAAGAGACCTTGGAGTGCAGTTTCACAGTTCCTTGAAAGTGAAGTTGCAGATAGAAAAGTGAAGAAAGCATTTGGTGTACTTTCCTTTATTGGTCAGTGCATTGAGTGTGGGAGTTGGAAGCTCAAGTTGCAGGTGTACATGACATTGGTTAGGCCACTTTTGAAATACTGTGTGCAATTCTGGTCTCCCTGCTGTGAAACTTGAAAGGATTCAGAAAAGACTAACCAGGATGCTGTCAGAGTTTGAGGGTTTGAGTTATAGGGAGAGGCTGAATAGGCTGGTCCTGTTTTCCATGGAGGGTTGGAGGCTAAGGGTGAACTCATAGAGGTTTATAAAGTCATGAGGGGCATGGATAGGATTAATAGCCAAGGTCTTTTCTCAAGGGCAGGGGCTTGCAAAACTAGGGAGCATAGGTATAGGGTCAGAGGGGAAAGATTTAATAGGTACCAAGGGGCAACTTTTTCATGCAGAGGGTGGTCATGGTTTAAGGTGCGCGGAGAATGATTTTAAAAAGGTGCAGGCACTTTTTTTTTTACACAGAATGAGATGAGCTACTAGATGAAATAGTGGAGGTTTAGAACATAGAACATAGAACATTACAGCACAGTACAGGCCCTTCGGCCCTCGATGTTGTGCCGACCGGTCATACCGATCTCAAGTCCATCTAACCTACACTATTCCATGTAAGTCCATATGCTTGTCCAATGACGACTTAAATGTACCTCAAGTTAGCGAATCTACTACTGTTGCAGGCAAAGCGTTCCATTCCCTTACTACTCACTGAGTAAAGAAACTACCTCTGACATCTATCCTATATCTTCCACCTTCAATTTAAAGCTATACCCCCTCGTCCTCGCCGTCACCATCCTAGGAAAACGTCTCTCCCTACCCACCCTATCTAACCCTCTGATTATTTTATATGTTTCAATTAAGTCACCTCTCAACCTTCTTCTCTCTAATGAAAACAGCCTCAAGTCCCTCAGCCTTTCCTTGTAAGACCTTCCCTCCAGACCAGGCAACATCCTAGTAAATCTCCTCTCCACTCTTTCCAAAGCTTCCACATCCTTCTTATAATGCGGTGACCAGAACTGTACACAATACTCCAAGTGTGGCCGCACCAGAGTTTTGTACAGCTTCACCATAACCTCTTGGTTCCGGAACTCGATCCCTCTATTAATAAAAGCTAAAAACACTGTATACCTTCTTAACAGCCTGAATTAAACATTCAAAAGACATCTATTTTGGTGTAAGTATAGGAAGGGTTGAATGGGATATGGGCCAAATGCTGGCAAATCGGACTAGATTAATTTAGGATATCTGGTCAGCATGAACAGATAGGACCGAAGGGTCAGTTTTTGTGTTGTACATCTCTAAAACTCTAAGTCAGCACTTAATTACACTTGCATAAAACTTAACAATGTTCTGGTATTCTCCGAGCCAACTGTCAGTGAACAGAATCTCTGACACTTCTATTTGTGCCTGTCATTCATGGCTCCCTGATTGGACCAGAATAACAGCCCAATGAGGGAACTCATGTTCCATGACCTTGTTACAAACACAACAATTGTGTTCATCATTACTGTCATCAGATACTTATAAATTGCATCAAATTAGCTGATGTCTTGCTGTTTACCTCTCAAGAAAGGGCACTTGGGAATGGTGCTGCAGATCTTGGGAACTGTGCAACTATTCTCCAGAGTGGTTTGGCACGTTTGGAACAGGAGAAGAAGAATTCGTGATAAACCCTCAAACAACTTGGGTTGTAGACTAGCTTGCTGAGCAGGTGTGTGTGATTGTCAACATTTTGTCACCTTGCTAGGTAACGTCATCAGTGAACCTCCAGTGAAGCGTTAATGTTCTGTCCTGCTTGTTATTTATATACCACTGTTTGACAGAAAACTGACGCTTCACTGGACACACACTGACGATGTTGCCTCGTAGGGCGATGAAATATTTGCAGTCAAACACACTGGTTCAGGGATCAAGTCCACAACATCATCCACAACAAGACCTACAAATCTTCTCAAAACCCTAACAACTTAATTTGGGCTTGGATAAATATGAAGTATTGCATTTTGGTAACACAAACAAGGGCAGGACTTTTTACAATTAAAGGTAGGACCTTTGGGTAATGTTGTTGAACAGAGAGATCTGGGGGTTCAGGCACATAATTCTTCGAAGCTTGTGTCACTTACAGACAGGGTGGTTAAGAAGACATTTAGCACGCTTGCCTTCATTGCTCAGACCTTCAAGTATGGGAGTTGGGACATCATGTTGAGGTTGTACAGGACATTGGTAAGGCCACTTATGGAGTACTGTGTGCAGTTCTGATCTCCCTGTTCGAGGAAGGAAATTATTAAGCTGGAAAGCCTTCAGAAAAGATTTATCAGCATGTTGGTGCATGTAGAGGGTTTGAGTTGTAAGGAGAAGCTGGCTAGGCTGGGACTTTTTTCACGGGACCATAGGGGATTGAGGGGTATAGATAGGGTGAACTGAAGGAGTCTTTTCCCATGGGTGGGGATTTCAAGACGAGGGGACATATTTTAAGGTGCGCAGAGAATGATTAAAAAGGCTTGGGTGTTTTTTTTTACACAGAATGGTCTGTGTGAACAATGAACAAGCATAGATTTTTTTAAAAGTAAAGGAATTAAGGGTTATGGTGAGTGAGCAGGTAAGTGGAGCTGAGTCTTCAAAAAGATCAGCTGTGACCTTATTCAATGATGGGCCAAATGGCCTACTCCTCCTAATTCTTGTGTTCTTCCGAACAAGCAAATGGTATCTTGGTCCAACATTCTGACCGTTCTGAAGAAGGGTCCTTCAAGTTGAAACGTTAACTCTGTTTTCTCTCCATAGAAGCTACCAGACCTGCTGAGATTTTCCAGCAAGTTATGTCTTTTGTTTCCGATTCCCACTATCAGCAGTTCTTTTGTTTGGTCGATGTTGCATTGGAAGTATGACACTACCGACAATGCTGCAGTTCCTCAGACTGCCTGAAGGGGGGGCTGAGGCCTTGGTTTAACCACTGAAACATATGAGGCCGACCGTCCAATGAGGTTGGAACCCACAACGTTCTGTATATTAGAACCTACCCAATAGGAGTGAATGGAAACAAAATGCTTCCGTTGGAACAAGCATGAAGGGATTTGTCATTAAAACCCCATGCTTGGAAAGTAAACAGAAATGAATTTTGGTCATGAGGAATTTGTGTGAGCTTGTGATTTTGAATGAGTTAGCAAGTTAAAGTGCCCTTTTGTGGAAATGAGTCTCAAGGTTTTGGCCCATATGGGTTTTGCATAAAGATGATAATTAGAAGTGGTTCGGTCTATTCCTATTTGGTGCTAAGGTCAGTATTTTGTATGGTTGAAGCTGTAATATAATCTTGTGTTGCTTCTGCATGTGGGGAGCTAGTTGAAAATGTCAAAGAGCAGCACAACATACTTCGTGATTGGAAACAAATGCTGGAGTATAAAAGGCAAGGGACATTTACAGATGCAGTGTATAAGCAGATTGAATTAGATAGCTACTAAGCAAGCTTATTGTTTTCAGAGGATATGCATCAAATCTGTTCGTTTTGCTGCAGCATCATTTTAAAAAGGAAGAGAAAAGTTACGTTCATATTATTTCTTCAAACGCTGTGTCTTACCTTAAAAACAATTATCCTTGGTTGTGGTTGCTCAGACGACACTCAAGAAGCTTGACACTGTCCTGAACAAAGCAACTTGCTTGATTGGGACCACATCTAACATCTTCAGTATGCACTTGCTGCACCACTGTGGCTGTATGCTTCTCTCCTAAGCTAGTCACCGTCCTGACTTGGAAATCTACCACCTTCCTTCAGTGTCGCTAGGTCAAAGTCCTAAAATTCCTCCCCCGCAACAGCAATGTGGGCTTTTCGATACCATATAAACGGGACTAGTGAAGATGAAAGCCCTGAATGGTTTACTACCATTTGGGTTGAACTATTACTAATTTTTGAAATCATACTCGGAAACAGTAGATCCTTGGGAATGCACCTTGGATAATTGACTTCCTGAGGTTCAGTGTCGACACTTCCATTCAGCTTCTCATTTTTTCCTGCGTTATGTACATGATTTCACATTTTCCACATTATATTCCATCTGCCAAGTTTTTGCCTATTCGCTCACTCTGTTTATATCTCTCTGCAGACTCTCATTTTCACTGCTTGCCTCCTCTTCATTTTGTGTCATCTGCTTTCCTGATCATGTCACTTACTTTATCCAGTCCACTAATATATAAATATTGTATAAGAAAAAGGTTGCAGAACTGTTCCCTGTGTCACTTGAGTAGTTACAGGTTGTCATCCTGAAAATGTCCCTTTACCCCGACACTCTGTCTTCTATTGTCAGCCAATCCTCTATCCCCATTAATATTCTACCTCCAACATATTTTTCTTACAATGTCTTATCAAGCAGCTGCTGAACATCCAGATGTATTAATCTATCTCATCCGAGGATAGTAGTTAGAGTATGGAATTTGTTTCAACATTGCGATGAATACATCTGTTGAGAGGAGGTTGGATACGTGCACAAGAGAGAAAGGAATAGAAGACTGGGCTAGCTTTAGATGGGAAGTGTTTGTATGGAGCATAAACACCAATGTGGATTTGTTGACCAAATGGCCTGTTTCTGTGTTGCACAGCATGCATACTGAGAATGTAATGAATGCTAGTTGTTGGGCCATTAGAAAACTAAGGCCTTTCCATAGCCTGGCTCCTCTTGATCTCAGTAATCTCCTGCAGCCTAACAGACTCTGATAGATTTGCTGTGAATGCAGCCTTTTGTGTGTCCCCAGTGTTAGTTGCTGAACCACTGGTAGCTCCAAGCTCTCAACGCCCCTCTCTCCAATTCTCTGTCTCTCAACCTCACTTTCTTCCTTTAAGACACTCCCTTAAAATCTAACGCCCTGACCAAGTCTTTGTTTAACTGATCTGATATCTCCTCCTGTGGGTCGGTGCCAAAATTTGTTTTTATGATACTACCATGGAATGGTATGTTAAGGCACTGGAGAACAGTAAATTATTGTCCTGCGAAGCGTCAAGTTATGCCACATTTTGAACCAGCTAACATTCACGTGAATTAATGGTCTGTCCCATATCGTAGTAGTGGTTCAATTGAGATGATTGATTGATTGATTAAAAGCACCACACAACATTGAAACATACAACCCTGAGCACCCTTTCGCCTGTAGTAACTTGGTACTAAGCCTGGTGACAGTGCTAATATTGCTATTTATTTTACTTCACAGGGTGACTGAACACCGTTGATCGATATGCATGAGTCTTTCTGTTAAGGCGACTATGATTGATACATCTAACTTCCCCTCCACATTTTCAATCGTTGATTTGTCTTCTGTTTGCCAAGATTGTACTTAACGCATGTTCATTATTGCATAAACAGGAGTTAACCCAATTCATCAGTCATTGTTTCCTTTCAAGTAAAGTGTAGTAACCTGACTGGAAAAGGGTTAGAAAATTCCAGAGATTTGAAAGAAATTACTTATTAGCTCAAATTTACATGTTCTGTTTCATGGAAGTGTGTGGGATATGTTGACTTTGCAATATATCCAGCTTTTCTGTTGCATTTTAGAAAGAGTGAATAACAGGTACATTTTTTCACATTTTCCTTCTCTTCCTGAATCTCCTGTTTTGGGAAGCCAAACATGGAAATGAAACTCATATTTTCCTTGTCTCTTAACAAAGAAATGGTGAACAATGCCACTGTATCCAATTTGCAAACTTCTTTCACTTTGGATTGGAAAAACCTCCCAATTCTTGGTGAGATGGACCAGAGCATCTTTCATGAATCTTGGGAATCTTAAAATTCTGCATCAGAACTGCAGAACAATTCCCTTACTGTATCGACCGTGAATTGGGCAACTGTTCTGCAGTAAACAACACTGTTTTTTAGTTCTGTATCTCCCTCAGTGGAAGTCAGCTTTAATACCATATGCAGTTGTGTAATTGTTGATCTCGTGTATAAGTCGCCTGCTACTTTATGGCTAAAAATCTAAACCTCTTCTACTTACCATCTGTTCAGACATGGCCTGATACTAGCCTACCCATTCAAAAGTGACTGTTCAGTTCCTCCTGTTTGCATAGAATGAGTTACAAAAATACCCTTTAGTGCTAGATTTGGGGTATTGGAGTTAATGATGATGGTTTCTGGTTTAAAATCTCTAGTCAGCTGATGAACTGCTGTGGATAGTTTGGCAGAGAGACAACAGAAGGTGGTAGATTTCAATCACTTGAAAATAATGCTTAGACATATGTCAGTTCCCCACTTTTTTTGGTTTAAAAAGTTATTCTCCAAGACATTGGTGAGGCTACTTCTGGTCTCCCTGCCAGAGTAAAGATATTAACCCTGAAAGGGTTCAAAAAAGACCTGGAAGGATTTTTGCTGGGGTTGGAGGGTTTGAGCTTTTGGAGAGGCTGTAAAGGCTGGTGCTATTTTCACCGCTTGTGTCTGAGGCCGAGGGGTTACAGAAATTATATAGAGGTTTATAAAATCATGAGCATGAATAGGATAGTAGCTGAGGCCTTTTTCTCAGGCTAGGGGAGCCCTAAACTAGAGGCCTCAGGTTTAAGTTAGGATGGAAAAAATATGAAAGGGACCTAAGGAGCAACATGCAGGGGGTGATGCGTGTATGAAATGAGCTGCGAGAGGAAGTGGTGGAGGCTGGCATCAGAAATTTCAGTACAACTGTCTGTTGGTGTTGATAAATTGGCCCTGTCTTGTGAAATTAGGAATCTAGACCTGACTGTCCTCTCTCTAAGATTTTCATACACAGACATGAATAGACCGGAGTCGGTTGCTCCTACACAGGGATTTCAGAACAGCTTTAGGATTGGTTAACTTTGTGACTTCCACCTGGGCCAGTGAAAATAAAGCATGGCAGCAAAGTTCTGAAATAAAAAACAATAATTGCTGGTGAAACTCAGCAGGTCTGACAGCATCTGTGGACAGAAAGCAAAGTCAATGATTTGTATCTGGTACTCGAGTACAATTCTGAATGCAGTCTTTGTAGATTTTGGATATAGAAATTGCACATAAGCAGATAGCTGGGCCCTGGATTCTGTTGCTCTTTTTACTACGATGTTTTTAAAAAAAAGAGTTCTGATCATCATCGTAGACAACTGTTCAGGAAACTGAGAGTGTAAGGAGAAATGTAACTTGAGATGTAACCTGAAAATATGGGTTATTCTGATAGATTTCTTTCAGAAATCATTATCCGTTTTGTTGATGTGTGATCTGAATAATCTCTTTGATTCCCAAGATGCTAGTAAAGCTGAACTCAATTCAATTCAGATTTTGTGGCAGAAGACTTAGGAGCCAACCCAACTGATTAAAAAAAACCTTTGAATTTCTCTGAGATACTGGGAACTGCAGATGCTGGAGAATCCAAGATAACAAAGTGTGGAGCTGGATAAACACAGCAGGCCCAGCAGCATCTCAGGAGCACAAAAGCTGACGTTTCGGGCCTAGACCCTTCATCAGAGAACTTTGAATTTCTCTGTTCAGTTATCTTCCTTTCTGCAGAACACAATAGATTCATCACCTTCACACCCTCTTAAAGGTATAAGTTTGTTGAAGGTTGAAAAGATAGGGGCTTAGCACAGCCAATCCATGTAACCTGCACATCTTTGGACTGTGGGAGGAAACCGGAGCACTTGGAGGAAATCCACGCAGACACGGGGAGAATGTGCAAACTCCACACAGACGGGATTTAAACCCAGGTCTCTGGTTGCTGTGAGGCAGCAGTGCTAACCAATGGCATAGATGGGCTCACTGTAATTTCCTATTCACTTGACAGAGGGATGCCTATGTCTGTGGTCCACTTTTTAGTGGGACATTAAATCAAGGCTCTGTTATCCTTCTTAAATGGATTGAAAAGATGTATTGGTAATCTTCTGACATAGAAACGAGGAAGATCTCCCAGCCCCAACCCACCCCGCAACCCCACCATGCTGTGGTCAATGTTTATCCCTCGATCATCATCACTAAACCTAATAATATGGTCATTAAAACATAGAAAATAGGTGTAGGCTATGCAGCCTTTCGGGCCTGTTCCAGCACTGAGTATTATTGAGGTTGGTCATTCAACTCAGTACCTGTACTTGATTTATCTGCGTACCCTATGATCTCTGTAGTCCTTAGAACTATAATTAGCTCCTTCTTGAAAGGTTCAATGTTGTAGCCTCAACATATAAAGTCATTCAGTCATACAGCATGGAAACAGACTCTTCAGCCCAACTAGTCCACACTGACCTTGTTCCCAAGCTAAACTGATCCCACCTGCCTGTGTTTGGCCCATAACTCTCCAAATATTTCCCATTCGTGTACTTTGCCAAATGTCTTTCAAATATTGTAACTGTACCTGCATCCAGCACTACTTCTGGCATTTCATTCCATACATTAACCATTCTCCACTCTCCACCTTATCTATGCTGCCCATTGATCTTCTAACCCGTCAATATGACAGTGTTGGTTTGGGAGCTTGCTGTGCATAATTGGCACCAGCACTTAAGAAGTACTGCATCACATCAAGGGCTGAGTACAAGGTGTGTCTATTGTTGCTGTCTCCAGAGAGCTGCAAGGCGGTTGAACAAACCCAAGCTGCTCATTGTGATTCAGACGTGGGGTTGACCAGTACATCTGTCAAACTACTACCACACAGAACATAATGGAAACTGGCCTTGCTTCACTCTGCAAATGGGAATTTACAGCAACATAAACAAACATTTTGTTTCATAATCCAGAGTTGCTGAATTGCTGAGCAAATCTAATTGTCGCAGAATTGCGCATTCTTCAGCCGTGCTAAATCCTGTTACTTGGCACAGCTGGGGGAACAAATTGTGAATATCTCAGCTCAGCCTTTGATGAAAAATAAAGTATCTGCTTAAAATGAAGTTTGAAATTAAATTTGAGGTTCCTGCTGTAATTACGTGCAGCAAGTCTCCATCGAAGGGCATCAGATAACCAGTTGAACTCCCCCATTTTGGAGCACACAGGGAGTTGAGTGTAAACTAAGAAACTGCTTTTCAGTATCATTTCTCAGGCTTTATTCTGAACCAGCTTCATCAGAGTTGGTTCTTCACAGTGAGTTAAGTTTCTAACCCTTAGTGAGCTGATCTTTTAACCATATTGCAGTTCTTGTTTTTGTAGCCTGTGAACCCTGTTAACGGTATTAGAAAGTAGCAGAAAGAAGGATAAAGTAAGAAATAAGGGGTAACAGAGATAGTAGGAACTGTCAATTTGCTGGAGAATCTGAGATAACATGGTGTGAGGCTGGATGAACACAGCAGGCCGAGCAGCATCAGAGGAGCAGGAAAGTTTGATGTTTTGGGTTGGGACCCGTCTTCAGAAATGCGGGAGGGGAAGGGAGTTCTGAAATAAATAGGGAGAGTGGTGGAGGTGGATGGAAGATGGATAAAGGAGAAGATAGGTGGGGATGAGACAGACAGATCAAAGACACAGGTTAGAGCCAGTGAAGGTGAATGTAGGTGGAGAGGTAGGGAGGGGATAGGTCAGTCCAGGGAGGATGGACAGGTCAAGGGGGCGGGATGAGATTAGTGAATAGGAGATGGGGTGGGGCATTTCCCACAACTGCAATCTGACCCCACTACCAAAGACATTTTTCCCTCCCCACCCTTGTCTGCTTTCTGGAGGGACCGCTCTCTCTGTGACTCCCTTGTCTGCTCCAAACTCCCTTGCAGCCCCCCCCCCCCCCCTGCACTTTCCCCTGCAACCGAAGCATGTGCTACACCTGCCCCTATGCCTCCCCCCTCACCCCGATCCAAGGCCCTAAGAAGACTTTTCACCTCAAACAGATGTTCACCTGCACATCTGTTATTGTGATATACTGTATCTGCTGTTTCCATTGTGGCCACCTCTACATTGGGGAAACCAAACGGAGGCTTGGGGGACCGCTTTGCGGAACACCTCCGCTCAGTTCACAACAAACAACTACACCTCCCAGTTGCGAACTATTTCAACACCCCCCCCCCCTCCCCCCCCCTCCCCCCCCCCACCCCGACGACATGTCCATCCTGGGCCTCCTGCATTGCCACAATGATGCCACCGAAAGATGCAGGAACAGCATCTCATATTTCGTTTTGATTCCCTTGGGCTACAGGGTTCCCATGTGGACTTCACAAGCTTCAAAATCTCCCCTCCCCTGACCATGTGCCAAAACCAGCCCAGCTAGTCCCCGCCTCCCTAACCATTCCCCCCAACGTCAAGTCCCACCCCCATCTCCTAGCCACTACCTCATCCCGCTCCCCTGACCTGTTGTCCTCCACTGGACTGACGTATACCCCACTAACTCCCCACCTACATTCACCTTCACTGCCTCTAACCCCACCTCTTTGACCTGTCTGTTTCCTCTCCACCTATCTTCTCCTTTATCCATCTTCTATCCACCTCCCCCCCCCTCCCTATTTATTTCAGAATCCCCTTCCCCTCCCCCATTTCTGAAGAAGGGTCCTGACCCGAAACGTCAAACTTTCCTGCTCCTCTGCTGCTTGGCCCGCTGTGTTCATCCAGCTTCACACCGTGTTATCTAAGAATTAAAGGGTGTCAATTTATGACTAAGATAAGGAGGCATTTCTTCTCTGAACTCCTTGCTACAGAATGCACGCAGTATGTTAAAAACCGAGACAGATGGATTGGAGAAAGATTTGAAAAGGACATGAAGAACAACACTTTTACATATACAGTGGTTCCAGTGTGGACAGAACTGCCAGAGCAAGTGACAGATGTAGGTACAGTTACATTTAAAAGATATTTGGATAAGCTCACGAATAGGAAAGGTTTAAAGGGATAAAGACTAAATGCAGGCAGGTGGGATTAGTTTGGGTCGGCGTGGATTGGTTGGATTGACTGGTCTGTTTCCATGTAGTATGACTCTTTGATCAAGAATTGATGGTTATGGGGAAAAAGCAGGAGAGTGGACGTGAGGAGTGTTGGATCAGTGATGATGGTATTGTATAGTGGAGCAGGCTGGAGGAGTCGAATGGCTGCCTGATCCATCTCTGACTCCTTTCCTCCCTTCCTGGACATCTCTGTTTCCATTTTTGGGGATAAGCTGGCCACTCCTTTCCATTACAAACCCATCGATTCCTACAGTTACTTGGATTATACATTCTCCGCTTCCTGTAAAGGCACCATTCTGTTCTCCCAGTTTCTCTGTCTCCATCAAATCTGTTCTGATGTTGCCATCTTCTGCAGGAGAGGCCTTGGAATTGTCCACATTTTGCCTCAACTGAAGATTCCCTGTTGCCATTGCTGACAAGGGCCTCAGCTGTGAATGACGCACCTCCCCAACTAATGATAGCATCCCCCGGGCCTCACTTATTGCCCCACCAGCCTCCACCTCCAAAGGATCATTAGTTGCCATTTCCACCCCCCCTAGACACACATTCCAGTCCCCTCCCTTATCACCATTCCACAGGAATCATTCCATGTGGGGGCAACCACCAGCCCCAGCAGAAATATCACTTTTTCCTAGTTGCTAACAGTTCTGATAGTCACCAAACTCGAAACATTAACTCTGCCGTATCCCCACAGATGCACCCAGACCTGCTGGATTTCTCCCAGCAATTTCAGTTTTTGTTTGCTGTCCAGAGCCTATAGTTCTTTGTTTTATTCCCATTTCTATTTCTTATGATCTTAGAACCCTGACTATTTCCTACATTATAACAGCAAATTTACTCAAACTATTCCATCGACTGTAAAGAAATCTGAGATGTCCCATGTCTGTGAAAAGTATATTATACAGCAGGTCTTTCTACATTGTATGTATAGTTTAGAAACTATTATGTTGAACAAAACTTTGAGCAGTGTAAAGAAGTTTGTTTTCCTTTTCATTTAGCAGTTTATTGGATGTTCATTGTTATTATTCTTAGGCTGCAGTAGAAACATTATATGTTTTTCAGTGTTACTGGAATAACCTGGAACTGTTTGGAAAAATAAATGTTTCTAAAAGTCAGTTTTGATTAACAGAAAACCTGCTTTACTTTAGTTTGGCTGCTCGCTTAGTCTGCCAAGTTTTAATAAAGACTGCCACAAGGATTAGTGCTAGGTCCACTGCTTTGCATCATTTCTATAAATGATTTAGATGTGAACATTAGGAATGGTTAGTAAGTTTGCAAATGACACCAAAATTGGAGGTGTACTGGCCAGTGAAGAAGGTTACCTCAGAGTTCAGTGGGACCTTGAACAGATGGACTAACGGATTAAGGAGTTGCAGATGGACTTTAATTTAGATAAATGTGAGGTGCTGCATTTTGGAAAGGCAAATCGGGGCATGACTTATACACTTGGAGATAAGGTCCTGGAGAGTATTGCTGAGCAGACACCTTGGAGTGCAGGTTCATCATTTCTTGAAAGTGGAGTCGCAGTGGATAATACAGTGAAGAAGTTCTGAAGAAGGGTCATCAGACCCAAAACATTCACTCTGATTTCTCTTCATAGGTGCTTTTCAGCAACTTCTGTTTTTGTTGATAGTGAAGGCGGCATCTGGTATGTCTGCCTTTATTGGTCAGTGCATTGAGCGTAGGTGTTGGGAGGTCATGTTGTGGCATTGCAGGATATTGGTTTAGTCCACTATTGGAATCCTGTGTTCAGTTCTGGCCTCCCTGCTATAGGAAAGATGTTGTGTAACTTGAAAGGGTTCAGCAAAGGTTTACAAGGATATTGCTGGGGTTTGAGCTATAGGGAGAGACTGAATAGACTAGGGCTATTTTCCCTGGAGTGTTGGAGGCTGAGGGATGACCTGATAAAGGTTTATAAAATCATGAGGGGCCTGGATAGGGTGAATAGGATGGGGAGTCCAAAACTAGGGGGCATAGATTTAAAGTGAGAAGGAAAGGATTTAAGAGAGACCCGATGGGTAACTTTTTCCACACAGAGGGTGGTATGTGTGTGGAATGAGTTACTAGTGGAAGAGGTGGAGGCTGGTACAATTACATTTGAAAGGCATCTGGATGGGTTTTCGAATTGGAAGGGTTTAGCAAATATGGGCCAAATGCTGGTAAATTAGGACTAGATTTATTTAGGATACCTGATCAGCATGGACAAGTTGGACTGAATGGTCTGTTTCTGTGCTGTATATATCTGTGACTCTGTGACTGTATGACTGTGTATGTATTTTGACCATCCCTCTCCATCTGCTTCAACCAGGAGACTCATTTGTTATGGAAGTTGACTAAGAGCATCTATTTGATTAGAGAGCAGAGTTACTGAGTATCCTGCCAGGGGCAGGCTAATTTTATCCATTGATTAGATTATTTAAAGACTTTCAGCAATTAAGATCATGTAAAACTTGCTGCATTGCTGCAGTAATTATTCATATAGCAATTGCTAATAGAATATAAATGTTTGTGTACCATTATAATGATTAGCTAGCAAGATCTACCCTTTAGTAACTGCCTTCATTAAAGAGGTACCAGTCTCGCATACTTTTGAGTTTAAGAAAGAAAATGTGTGTGCTTTGTAGCACCTTTCTTGATCCCAAGACGTCCCAAAGAGCATTACAGCCAATGAGGTGTCATTCTGAAGTGTAGCCATTGCTTTAATGGAGGAGTCAAATTCCTCTCTGCAAGGTCCAACAAATCGCTAGTCAGGAATTGATTAACTGTTTGGACTAGTTCAGTTAAAACAGTCAAAAACATAACATTATGAGGCAAACATTATGGCAGTGAAATCATTTGTGTATGTGCATGCGTGCGGTGTGCGTGTGTAGGCTTGCGGACCAACTGCCAGGCAGAGTTGCAACATTGCATACACACACCTGAGGGGTCATTAAAGGTAAATTCTCTTAAAGGCAAGGTTTACATGCAGTGTCAATGTGCTGATGATCAGATGATTTTTGCAGTGTTTGAAGGATTTTATTTTGCTTGGGACAAGGGTTCATTTGAATCTTTATGTGAAGGTATACTGGGCTTCAGTTTAATGTTTCATCTAAATGACAGCTCTTCCAATTGTGTAAATCACAGCCATCTGCAGTGAGACTTGAATCTGCACCCCTTGACTGAGATGAAGCGATTAGCTTGTACTGGACAAGTTGGGCCTATAGCCATTGGGATTTATAAAATTGAGAGGTGTACGTATTAAAACCTGTAAGATACTGCACATATTTTACAGGGCAGATGCTCAAAGGATATTTTTCTTGTGGGACAGTTTAGAACTAAGAGCTTAGTTTAAAAATAAAGGTTTTTCCATCTAAGGCAGAGGTAAGGAAAGCATTTTTCTTTCAAGAGGGTGTGAGTCTGTGGAGCTGTCGTCCTGAGAGAGCAGCAGAAGCAGGATCACTGAATATTTCTAAGACAGAGGTACATAGATTCTTGGCTAACACTAGAATCAAAAGATACAGTGGATGGTGAGGAAAGCATATCAAGATAACAAACAAATCAGTAACCATTTGATCAAATGGTGCAACAGGCTTGAGAGGCCGAATGGCCTGGTCCAGCTCCTCATTCGTATGTTTGTATTTTCGTAAGACTGCTGAATCAAGCTTGCACACTGACTTTGCCAGAGTAAGGGCAAAGAACTGTGGATGCGGGAAATCTGAAATAAAAGGCTGTGTTTGTTGTAACCACGTGTACGAGCTACGCACTGCTTCAGAGTTGATGTATATGTGCCTACCATAATGAAGAAATGTGTATTTAAATAAGTTTGCCACCAACATGAAAAATGCTGGTGATCAAATAGGCACAGTGACTAACTAATGTGAGGGAGTGAGGTTTGATGCTTGGCTGGGTTATGAGTGAGACATTGGTGGCTTGTTGTGGTTTATGGGTGATACGATGTCTCAGTGGTTAGCACTGCTGCTTCTCAGTGCCAGGAACCCTCGTTCAATTTCACCCTTGGGTGACTGTGTGGAGATTGCACATTCTCCCTGTGTCTGTGCGGGTTTCCTCCCACAGCCCAAAGATGTGCAGGTTAGGTGGATTGGCCATGCTAAATTACCCATAGTGTCCAAGGATGTGCAGGCTAGGGTGGGTTAACCTTGGGAAATATAGGGTTACAGGGATAGGATTGAGGACTGGGTCTGGGTGGGTTGCTGTTTGGAGGTTTGGTGTAGATTTGATGGGCTGAATGGCCTGCTTCCAGAGTGTAGGGACTATAGATATTCTATGGATGGATCTTCTTTTCCACACCCCTCTCCCCACCTCTTCTTCATCACTCCCCCCACAACCCAACCCCCACATCCTCATTCACTTCGCAACCCCCCACCTGTTTTGTCCTCATTACTCCTTCCGCTTTTCCCACAGCCCTGTCCACCTCCCCGCTCAGTCCTGTTGAACTTGTGTTTTAATGTTGCGCTTCTTTTGTGCATACGTAGCTTAGTGTACAATGTGATAATGTTAGGTCCTCACTGTGCATGCATTGATTAGATACTGGCCGAATCATTTCCTGATTTGTGTGCATGAGCAGTTGCAAGTAATACAGAGTGTTGGCAGACACTGATGAAATTAAAACACACAACCCTGGAGAAACTCAGCAGGTTTTAGCAGCATCTTTGGCAGAGAAATGAGAGTTACTGTTTCAATTCTGATATTTTCTTCAGAACGCTGACTAGTGTTTCCAACTGAAAAGTGGCATTTTGAGAGACTAATATTCTCAGTATAAATGATTTGTGGTTCTTAATTTGAGTTGAAATTGTATCCTACGTTTTCCAAGTGAATGCATGTGATTTCTTCAGTGTGAGAAATTTATTCTAAGGGCGTGCTCTCATTAGCATTGTCTTCATGTAACTGTTTATATTCAGTGGGGAGAGGTATTTCATTTAGCAGATGTAACGTTTACTGATTTAGGCACGCCATCAACTTGAACAGTTCCTGGCTAGATACTGCAATATGAGGATTAATTCCTCAGCATTGTTATCTCAAATGTTACATATCTTAGCCTTAAATTGCTTTTAGAAATCTAACCTCCCCATGTGAACCAAGCGGAGAATTACAAAGAGTATGAAGTAAAGCTGATGAAAAGAAAGTGCTAGTATTGCTAACCTAGCCAGTGTGATGAGATAGATATCCCACGAGTTGCTTGACCTGTTCACGGTCTCTTGAGGTCTTTATATTCTGTTTATACGATGGGTAGCATAGTTATGTAATTATGCTCACAAGCAAGTAAAGCTGGATCGTGCAATGCATCATAATACTTTGTGCTTTGGTGCTGACTTGTCAGTTATTCAGTGTATAGTTCCAGCATGTTCGAAGCCTGCAAAATAGTTTGTAAAACAGTTGGTGCAGCGAGATATATTTACTATTGACCCAGAAGAGCAGAAAGAGGTTGCAGAGAGACAGCACCAGATTTGGAATAAGACAAACGCCTTGATGCTGTCAGCCAATCCAAAGCCTTTTGAAGACTGAGTTAGAATTTGAATTGATTTGGCCTTTTCCACTGTTTCATGAAGGGAAAGAGGCTGAGAATGCCTCTGTGTTGTATAAAGCCTTTTGTGTGCCCCCATGATATTTTTCTCCAACAACTTAACAGGTAGGAAACAAGAGTTTTCAATTCTTGTCACATGTGAACTGAAATTGGTAACAATTAAATTGGCTTATTGTGGAATTATAAAGCTATTTTGTGAATGAATCAGGAGTGTGAATGCTCCTCAGGTTCCTCTGGTGTAAAACATGCAGACTTCACAAACACATTTTTATGCTATATGAATTCTCCAGGTGAGAATCAAGTAAATAATTATCCTTAGTGTGTGTGAATGAGCCCTGGGTTGTTTAACTCAATGAAATCACTCTTTTTTTTGCTTCTTAAAAATCTTGCTCTGACCAATTTTATACGTTCCTTTTCCTGAGATTGGCTAACTCTCTGCCAGACTATGGGCTTGTATAAGATGGTAAGGCTGACACTTAACGTGCATCCCTGATTTGCTATTGAATTGAATGCTTCTCCAGAGGGCCAATAAGGTTTCGGCACATTGCTGTGGTTTGGCAATCACATGTAGGCAGACTGAGCAGGGTTTGCTTCCATGAAGCAAATTAGTGATGCAAGCAAAGTTTTATGACAGTAGACATTGAATTACTAGTCCAGTGATATTACCACTACGCCACTGTCTTCCCCATGGGCCCGTATCTCATAGAATTGGCATACCTTAGGTGCCAGCAGTGACAATAGGTGTTAGCAAGTCTAATGACAATAGGGACCCCATCACTTCAGTTCTTAGTCAAATCTGTTGTAAATGTTACCAACAGGGTCATTGGATAGAGACTAGGAGCACAAACAATGAATAATTTGGCCCCACTGAAAGTATTGCCAGTGAGGTGATTGTCGTACAGAATTTCTAAAATCTGGTCTATCAAATATTCTTGGAACTCATGAGAAAAGTACCATTCTTTGTTCCTTTTACAAAAGATATTTGTTCCTTGTTATGGAATCAAAGGAGCATTTATCAATGAAATCAAGCTCAATGATTGGGATGAAGTTAAGTCTTTTTAAAATTATTTCACGTCATGACATTGGCTACGTCAGCCTATATTGCCCGTCCCCTAATTGCCCAGAGGGCATTGAGACGCAAACATATTGTTGTGGGCCTGGAGCCGCGTGTACGCCACGTGGGGGGTTTCCTTCCCTAAATGACACTAATGAACTCGGTAGGGTTTTCTGACAAATTGGCAATGGTTTCATCGTCATCAATAGACTTTTAGACTTTTAATCTTTACTTATTAAATTCAAATTCCACCATCTGTTCGAACCCCAGTCCCCAGAACATTACCTAGGTCTCTAGTCTTGTGGTAATATTGCTAGGCCATCGCCTCCCCTAGTTTACAATTGGCTGTGTGTGTCTAGCCCACTACACTGACTAATGACACTGAAGAGAGCTTAATAGGTTAGTCTGCTGCTGTCATAATTCACACCCTGTCAAATGGCTAGTCCTCAGCTGTGTCTCACATGGAAACCAGAACCCTTCGTCAGGCATGCAGTCTGTAAACTCATCTGTGTATGGATACACCCCGGCCCTCGTGATCTGAACTATCCACTGTGGGGAAAATAGCTCCACTGTCTTGTAGATTCCACAAGGGAATTGTAGGCTAAGTGAGTAATCCGTGACACAAAAGTCTGGAGTGGAGCTCAAAGGTAGACTATTTTCCAAATATGCCAACTTTCCATCAGTTTCAGCACCCAAACCTTGTGGTAGACAAAGTGCCCAACTGAGAGGCTCAGGAAGGGGTTTCTGATGTTTGAATAGCCCTGGGTCATCATTAATATGCCCAGGCTTTCACCCTGGAGAGAACAGTCCAGTTTTGCTGCGGAATGTTAATACAGCCATGAGAGATAGCAGTTGAGAGAGAGGAGCCTAACTCAATTGGCATTGAGGACACTTATTATGAGCTATCTCTCATGGTAGAAGGGATTATTGTGTCCCATTGACCAGCCACTGCCCACTTCAACTTGGGCAGACCCCAAGTTGTGAAGTGTGGAGTTGCCAACTGCTTCGATGGACACCCAGAGCTCAGGGTCTCTGCTCAGAATATGCACCAGGCAGCAAAACAAACAAAAAGAGAGAAGATACCTCTTTAATTGATAGCCTGGAATGTCAAGACCACATGCACAAGACTGATGTACCACAGGCAGCTCATGAATACTGTATGCATGGTGGCTGTCAGTCACATGGAGCCCAATTGTCTGAACATTGACATGCTTTCCCTATGAGAGACCCAGTGGATCTGTAAAATAAAGCCATTCGTGTGGCAGGGGAGGAATTGTACGAGCACAGGTTAGGCTTCACTGTAAGGAGCTCTCTACTCTCAATGATAGAAACCCCTACAAATGGTTCAGAACTTGTTCTCTCCAAATCTCTTCCAACCGAATTGGGGCCAGTTAGCATCATGAGTAACTGCGCTTTTTTGCACTGCTCCACTACACAAGCAAAAGGCCAGTTTTTAGGAGGATCCTAGCATCAGATTCAATAAAATCTATAATTTAAAACCTCTTTTGCCCATGGGGGATTTCAGCTCAAACTATGGGTCTCTACTGAGAGGCGCAGCCCCCTCTAGACTCTGCACATCCATGGCCTGATGAAGATCAACAAGAATGGACAGGCATGTGGTTTACCTGGACTTTGTAACACGCAGCTTCTTTCAAACCAAAACATAATACAACTATAAAAGCAAAATACTGCCAATGCTGGAAATCTGAAACAAACACAGAATGCAGGAGAAGCTCAGCAGGTCTGTCAGCATCTGTGGAGAGGTATTCAGAGTTAATGTTTGGAGTTCGGCTGGACTCTCCTTCAGGACCCATAATACAAGGTAAACTGGGGAGGTCCAAGGGCAGAGGTGGTCTCTTTAAGCTGTTGGAGAAAATTGACTGCCCACTGAAGCGGCTCAGTGAGATCTCTTGTGTCCTTGACAGCCTGATGGATGAGATCTATTTTGATGGAGCAACATCAGACTCCTTTGAGATCCATAATCCGACCAAACAGTATTGTGTTCTGGCAGTGACACTTTGACACAATACTCTCTCTGCTGTTATCATGTGCCTTCAGGCCATTTACAGAAGGTATCTACTTTGATAGCAGAACGGAAGGAAAGCTGTTCAGCATTGCTTGCCTGAGATTCAAAGCAAAAAAAAAGTCCAATTCTTTTTAGAGAGTTTCTCTATGTTGATGGTGGTGCATTAGCATTCCAGACCTTTAGTGGCAAGCGGATAGAGACTCCTGTAGAGAGTTTGGTTTGGCCCTTAGCATCAGGAAGAAAAATGTCACAGTCCAGATTGTTGCCATCTTTCAGCATTGACAAGAAGGATGCTGGAGACTGTCGATAGCATCATGTGCTGAGGTTCCACAAGTTTTCACATGCTGAAATGAATGCTTACGTTGGAAAAGTGTGGATAACCACATCCTAACCGAGGAACACCGAACTGCGGGTCTGCTGTGCCTGTATGTCTTGATGATGGAACCTGGACGCGGTGCTGGGCAGGAGAAAAGTCTGAACTCATTCCACCTTTGCCAACTCGTACCCTTCCTTAACATTTCTTGTTGGGACAAGGTCGCTTTTTCAGAGAGCCTGAACTCTTCAAATTTCATCAGCACGCACTGAGCGCTGAGCCAGTGATGCCTGCAGAATTCATCCACATCTGTTGATTATACAGCCATCATACTGCGAGGTGAATTGACCTTCTGAGTGTCCACCACTCTGCTACCATTACAATTGCAGGAAGGAACTGAAGAGGGGGGCAACATTAACACTGACGATAGGTTACAGTCACTGACGGCCATGACCCCTGGAGGCTGACTGCTTGGAAGGACTGTTCAGATGTGGTGAACGGAATTGAAAAGCTCAGCTGGCCAGTAGGAGGGACCAGTGGAAATGGAGGCCAGTGGATAATTCATTTTCTCTGCCCATTCTCCTCTTGTGCCATGTCAGACACTGCCACCCCAAACCAGGCAATGTTTAATTCAGTTGACCATCACAGTATCAATCGCCAAGCTCACAAGACAGAAGGCTGTCGCTGCCACATCAGTCGCTAATGATCGTATCCTTGCATCATTTAATAACGTTGCATCACTATTAGTCTGTTCTCTCACTCTTAAATGTCCTGTGCAAAGTGAAATCCTGAATTCATCCCACACAATGTGCCATCAGTGCTGGGTTCAGTGGAGCCAGGATCAGTCAGGGTCGTTGGTTACAAATATGCATGCAAGTATGTATGATGTAGGTTCTCAGAAAGGATCACTGGACCCAAACTGTTAAGCCTGATTTCCCTGTGCAGATGCTGCCAGACCTGCTGAGATTTTCCAGCAATTCCTGTTTTTATTTCAGATTTCCAGCATCTGCAGTTCTTTCATATTTTTATGAAATAGCTACGTTGGATCGAATACAAGTATGCAATGCACTGGCATTGTATAGACTTTGTTTATACAGATACATGCAAAGTATCAGCTTGACATAATTGCCAAATTACTTCTGTAAGAATTGGAATTGTACTTAAACCAGGACCCGAGTGCAGTTTGTTGCATAAAGTGAGTATCACATTATCAGAGGTGGTGTCTTTCGGATAGGGTATTAAATTTGAGCTAAATGCAGGCTGCAGAATGTAAAAGATTCTACCATTTTTGTAGCTCAGGATGTTTACCTGGTGTCAGGGCCAAAAGAGAGATCTCATCCAACTCCACCATAAGTAAATGAGTTTATTGTTTTCTCCTGTGGCCTCTGCTGTGTGTACAAGGACGGCCGTGTCTACCTGCATATAATTGCATCTTTAGAGTGTTCCACCTTTGGTCTTCTCTGCTAGTTTCATCTTCCTCTTGAGCACCTTGATTCATTCTCAAAATGTGTCCACTGGTCTCCACATTGTTTCACTTTCCATTTGTCAATTTTCATCTGATCACAGTATGGTTTTCACTTATCTCGAGTGCAGGGGCTGATATCATTGCATTTAAATCACAATTCCCTTTAATAAGCCAGTGAAAACCTTGTTTCCTTCAATTCTTCAAATGTGCAACTTATTTTTCCTGTTTCTAACCAGTATTAGCCACCTTTGTATCTTTTAGATGCACCTTGAATCATTCATCTATTGACCTTCTTGACCTCAATCTTCCTGAAATCTACTTAAATGTGCATCTCTTGTGTTGCCAGAGGTTTCACCATAAGGACCTGTTCTCTCCACATTAGCAGGCTCTCCTGAACAACTTTTGGATGTCTTGCACAGAACAAACTTAAAGTTAAGACTTCACTGCATCTGCAGTTCCCATTATCTCTGATACTATTTAAGACTTCAGATCTCTTCCCATATTTGGAAGGTGCCTTTTTCTAAACGCCCCCTTATTCTTGGCTCTTTTCCTCCCCCTTGCTGCTGCTTTCAGCTTTTAGTCAGAGCCCAGTGTTGTTACCCTGCAAAAGGAGGCCATTTGGCCCCTTGTGACTGCACCAGTTTCTTCAAGTGAGCAGCTCACTTGGTGTCATTTCCTTTCCCTGTGACCCTGCACCCTTGTTACTTTTCAGGTAACAGTCTAACTGCCTTTTTAATGTTTTGCTTGAACCTGGCACCACCATCTCTTTCAGGCAACACATCCCAGAAGCTCCATCATATAATTGTTACTACTTTTCATATTTTGACATCCCAGTATGTGGATTAAGAACCTGATGCCCTGTTGTGTGGAGCTTTGCTTTCTCATCTCAGAGTCTCATGGCTTTATTGCCTCGTTATCAGATTCGCCTTAGTATGATTTTTTAAGCTGTGTACTTTATTCATAAAATAAGTAACTCATTATATGTAATGTACCATTTCTGTACTAAAAGATGAAGCACTTCCTTACAATAGCCTGTACAGGTTTTGATTGCAATGTGCGTTCGCATTTCATGTCAAATGTTTCTTGGTGAATGTTGCTAGGAAGCAGCTGAGTGGAAGGGAGGAGATTTTTTCTGCACCCGTACAAATAAAGCCACAGCCAATTCTGAGATAAGTGTAGAAGTGAAAAGCAACAGACTAAGATTATTAGATTTAAGCAAAGGTGGAGTGAGACTGTTGTAAGAGATAATACCCATGGGGGAACAGTACTGTTTTGATCCTTGTCAGTATTGAACTGGCTGTGTTGGGACTGTTTTACATTCTCAATGTATAAACTTCAAAGCTTTTTAAAACCTTCCCATTTATAGATTTCCGTTTTTCTATAATAAAAAAAAGTCCTTGTAATATCATTCAGTCCCCACAGGAAGGATGTTTCACTGCTGTGAAAATCCAAGTGATAATAGCTCAAGGCGAAATAACACTGCAGCCAGCATCAACAACCCATTGGATGTTGTGGCTGATAGCACGTTCCAGAAATCTCTCAACCGCAGTGTAAACAAAGGCTCTCCAGTTACAAGGATCGATGTTTGAGCCAGCACAACAATAACAATTAGACAATAGACAATAGGTGCTGGAGTAGGCCATTCGGCCCTTCGAGCCAGCACCACCATTCATTATGATGATGGCTGATCATCCACAATCAGTATCCTGTTCCTGCCTTATCCCCATTACTGATCTCCTCTCTGCTTACTTTGACTCTGTTTCCTCCCCCCGTTCCAGGAACTCCCCACCTATGTACGGAACGCCATCCATGCCCTCCACCTCCTCCAAGACTTCCAATTCCCTGGCTGCCAACACTTCATCTTCACTACAGACATCCAATCCCTGTACATTTGAATCCCCTATGCAGATGGCCTCAAAGCCCTCCATTTCTTCCTCTCCTGCACGCCCAACCAGTCCCCCTCCACTGACACCCTCATCCACTGAGCAGAGCTCATCCTTACTCTTAACTTCTCCTTCAAATCCTCCCACTTCCTACAGACTGAGGGAGTGGCCGTGGGCACCCACGTGGGCCCAAGCTGTGCCTGCCTCTCTTTTGTAGGATATGTGGAACACCCCCTTTTCCACTGTTACACTGGCACTATCCCCCACCTCTTCCTCTGCTATATCGGTCCTACCTCCTGCTCCCACAAGGAGTGTGAACATTTCATCATCTTTACTAACACCTTTCACTCCAACCTCAAATTCACCTGGATAGTCTCCGATACCTCCTTCTCCTTCCTGGACCTCTCCCTGTCCATGTCTGGTGACCATCTCAACACTAACGTCTATTTCAAGCTCACCTGACTCCCACAGCTACCTAGACAACCACTTCTCTCACCCACCTTCCCGCAACAATGCGATCCCCTACGCCCAATTCCTCTGCCTCCGCTGTGTCTGCTCCCAAGATGCAATGTTCCACTTCTGGACATCCCAGATGTCCACCCATTTTCAAGGACCACACCTTTTCCCCTTCCGGTCATCAAGAATGTCCTCAACCACGTCTCTTGCACTTGCCACACCTGCTATCAAACCCACTCACCCCAACAAAGATAAAGACAGCATCCCTCTTGTCCTCTCATATCACTCCACCAACCTCTGCATGCAGCACATCATTTTCTGCCACCTACAATCTGACTCCATGACCAAAGAGATATTTTCCTCTCCACCCCATCTGCCTTTCGTAGTGACTGCTCACTCTACGACTCCCTCGCCCACTAATCCTACAACCCCCGGCACCTTTCCCTGCAACCGCAGGAAGTGCTACACCTGCCCCTACACCTTTTCCCCCATTCAGGGTCCAAAGCAAACCTTCCATATCAGACAAAGGTTCACCTGTACATCCACCAATTTGGTCCACTGTATCTGCTGCTCCTGATGTGGCCGCCTCTACATTGGTGAGGATCAAGCAGAGGCTCGGAGACCATTTCGTAGAGTATCTGTGCTCTGTACGCAACAAATGACAACACCTTTTGGTCTCCAACCATTTTAACTTCCCTGCCACTCCCTGGATCTAAATGTGGATTTTACCAGTTTTAAAATCTCCCCACCCCCGACTTCATCCCATGTCCAACTCTCCGTCTCATCCCTGCCTCCTTGACCTGACACGACCTGTTCTACCCCACACATTCCGCCCCTACCCTCCCACTGACCACTCCTTACCTGCACTCACCTGTCACCGTCCCACCTACCTTCCCCAGCCCCACCCCTCTCCTCTCTCTTTATTTCCCAGCTCCCTTACCCCTTCCCATTTCTGAAGAAGGGTCCTGACCCGAAATGCCAACTTTCCTGCTCCTCCAATGTTGCCTGGCCTGCTGTGTTCCTCCAGCTGCACACTGTGTTGTCTCTGACTCCAGCATCTGCAGTTCTTACTGTCAATGAACAATGACAACGTGCTTTTATATAGGACCCCTTTCATGTGATAAAATGTCATTGAGGCATTATAAACCAAAATGCCCCCCAGTCACATAAGGTGACAGTTAGATGACCATAAAAACTTGGCCGAAAATGTCCATTTTAAAACCGGCCGTAAAGGAGGAAAATGAGGTGGAGAGACTTGGAGCTTTTGGGAGGATATTGCAGAGCTTATAGCCACCAGATAGCTGAAGGCACTAGTACCAGATGTTATTGGTGATGCTTGAGAGGCCAGAATTAGAGGAGCGTAGAGATCTTGAGGCATTGTAGGGGATGGAGAATATTACAGTGATAGAGATGGGCAAAGCCACAATGTGATTTGTAGGCAAGCGTCACTGAAATCTGGTAGCTGTCTAATGCCTATTTATATTCTGGTGTGAAGAGCAGCCTTTGTAACTTGTGAACAGCAAAGCCATGAGATATGTAGGTGATGTTCATCAGTAAAATGTACGCTTTACATATTATTATTGCATAATCCATCTGTGTACAGTGAAAAGGGAAACTCAATGGCATCAGAAATTTGGAAAATATTTGGGACACTTTATTCTGATTTGCCATTGAAGACTGCAGTGTAGCAAAACTTTGCATTCAGACTGGTGCATAATTAGCTATTAGTGATATGGCACAGTGGTTAGCTCTGCTGCTTCATGGTGCCAGGGACCCAGGTTCAATTCCAGCCTCGGTATGGTATAGCACGATCTCAAAACGCCTGCATGCGTTTCCTCTGGGTGCTCCAGTTTCCTCCCACAGTCCAAAGATGTGCAGGTTAGGTGGATTGGCCATGGTAAATTGCCCATAGTGTCGAGTGATGGGCAGGTTAGATGGATTAGCCAGGGAAATGTGGTGTTATGGAAATCGGGTGGGGCTCTGTATTTGAGTGGGATGCTCTTTAGAGGGTCTTTGTGGATCCAATGGACTGAACAGCTTGTTTCCACACTGTGTAGGGGTTGTATAGTTCTGTTTTGTAGACACAATTTAGGATGTAGGATTTTGCATTTTACCAAGATATCATCTATCCATAAACATCCTCCTCCTTCTCTAAAATCTTAGACAGGTGAAGGTACATCTGTGTTGGGGAAATAAACTTTGATCTTTCTTCTGTACAGTGAGGCCTATACTTGTGTCAACGGTACGGCACTTGTCCTTGTGGTTTAGACTCTCCCGAAAGTTCTTCTGTCCTGCCCTCTTCTGTATTCCTGTCCGAACCACAGTAGAGAGACAATAGGAAATACAGATGCTGGAGAATCTGAGATAACAAAGTGTGGGGTTGGCTGAACAAGACAGCAGGCCAAGCAGCATCTTAGGAGCACAAAAGCTGATGTTTCGGGCCGAGACTCTTCATCAGAGAGGGGGGAGGGAAGGGGGTTCTGAAATAAGTAGGGAGACGGGGAGGCGGATCAAAGATGGATAGAGGAGAAGGTAGGTGGAGAGGAGACAGACAAGTTAAAGGGGTGGGGATGCAGCTAGTAAAGGTGACTGTAGGTGGGGAGGTAGGGACAAGAGAGTTGCAGTGGGAGAGAGATCCCCTGAGGTTTCTCCGGATGGAGGAAGGTGACTTCTTCAGGTAACCACAGTAGCACGTACTTATAAGCTTTGCAGTTTTCTTTTGTCTGTTTTGTTTTAATCACTTTTAGCCGCTCATTGTTCCCCCAAACAATCGCCCTTCTATGCCTAAGAAAAACTGGGCTTTGGTTCTTGAACTGACTCTTTGCCAGGAAATGAATGAACACATCGTTAGGAGAGAGAAAGCAAAGTGGACCCACCCAGGATAATAGTGCTATCTATTCATCACCTTTCTTTTGTAATGCACAAATACTACAGGACAACTTTCCTTCCATGTTGTCAATCTCTTTTTCCTTGTTCTTTCTCCACTTCTTGAACGCTAAGAATTGAATTTCAGCGCGCTTCTTGTGGGCATGGGTTGCTTTGGCCTTCTGTGGTGACTTTTTCTTTGTTGTGGATGAATTCTGCCTGTGAGGCTTGGAAGCCTGTGTATCTGTGAACCGTGTTGCTGACTGACAAGGTTTCCTGAACTTCTGTTTCATCCCACTGTATCTGAAAGGCTGCTGGATAAAGACCAGGTACTCATGCTGATGTACATATTGCTCTTGGTCGCCGCCAGACCCCCACCCAGCCTCAGGGGGGATACAGGAGGATACTGAATGGTTACTGCACCATAAAAAGAGCTCTTGTCTGCCAACTCAAATGAACGCAAGGTCATGTGGCATCATTCCAAAAATAAGCAATGCAGTTCTTGTGTCTGGACCGATATTAATTCATTAAAAATAGATGTCACATTTATGCTTCGGTGATCTGTTTGTGTGTAAATTGGCTGCCATTTTTATATTTTTAACATTTTGGTGTTACTTAATTGGTTATAAAGCCCTTCTGAATATCTGAAGGGAGAGAAAGGATATATGTTAGATTGAAAGGCATGAACAGAGTAGTTAGAAAGCAGACATTCTCCTTAAGTGAAGAGTCGGTAATGAGGGGGTATAACTATAAGGTGAAAAGCGGAAGATTTAGGGGGGATATGAGGAAAAGCTTTTTTGCTCAGAGGGTGGTGGGAATCTGGAATGCTCTGCATGGGAGAGTAGTTGATGTGGGAAACTCTCCAACTTCATAAAGTACTTGGATGAGCACTTGAAATGTCATGAATATTCAAAACTTCGAGTTTATTGCTGGAAAGTGGGACTAGCATGGAGTAAGAGTGGTATTTATTTGTTGGTGCGGGCTCAATGGGCCAAAAGGCCTCTTCTGCACTCTGATTCTGTGATTCTATACAAATGCAAGACCCCCCCGCCCAGGCACTACCTCATTCTTTTGGTTCAGTACTGTACAGATATGTTCCATCATAAAGTACATATTTCTTTCTTTAGAGCTGTATTATTCAAAATAATATAACTGGGATCCTGTAGGATGACTTGGCTGCTGATAAAGCTAGTCCTCTTGCCGTGTGTGGAAGGCATTTTAGATGACTCAGTTGGCAGCACTCGTATCCCTGAGTCAGAAAGTTGATGGACTTTCACATCAAATACTTGTGCAGATGATGCAGAGAATGTTCTAGTTGGAGAAGATGGTGTGCAGGATAAGATGTTAATCTGGTGTTCAATTTGGCCTCACATGCAGATGTGCAAGATGGCATGATTTCAAATGAAAGAGCGAGACAGTAATGTCTGGTGTTCAGACAAATGCTTATTCCTCAACCAGCACTTTGTTTATGTTGAAAAACATATCTCAATATTTGTGATATGGCTGTTTGTCAGACTGTGCTGTTTTCAACGTTTTCTGCATAGCAATGATGTTTAGGACTGTAACATGATGTGGAGGTGCCGGTGTTGGATTGGGGTGGACAAGGTCAAAAATCACACAACACCAGGTTATAGTCCAACAGGTTTATTTAAAGACACAGGCTTTTGAAGCACCGCTCCTTCTTTAGGTGTCAGTGAGAGAGGTGGCATCAGACACAGAATTTATAGGCAAAAGATCAAAGGATCATAGAACTGATGTAAATGCATTGAACAAACCTAAGATGGTTGTTAAATCTTTAATCAGCTAGAAAGGATTGGTATGCAAATCCCAGAGTTTCTTTCAAGTCACTAGTATACAAGATGTGACATCTCAGGGTAGACAGTGCATTTTAGGTATGAAACTTTGTTTAGAGCCTGGCTGTATATCAACTTGGAGTCAGACTTTTACAAGTACTTAATATGGTGATAAACCACTTTGGAACATGTTGAGAGCATCAGAGGCCTCTATTAATTCAAATGTTCTCTTTCACTTCTCAGCTTTCAAAGTACAAGCGATTTCTACTGTTGTGTGGAGAGACATCAGAATAATGATCTTTTGTTCCCTGTTGCAATACACAGTCAAAGCCTACTCTCAATGATAGTAAAACAGAATAAAATCAATTAACACATTGAAATGTCTTACTACAGGAACTTTTGATGTCATCATCTGAGTGCCAATGGAGCTGCCTGTTAAGTGTTACAAATGCATGGAGAATAGGAACTGCAATGGAGCTTGGCTTGTTTCCGAGTGCAATCTATGCTGGAATTATAGCTACAGCTCGGCTGTATTCCTTCCCAGTGTTCATTCTGTATTTGTGCTAGCAATGTTCTTCGATTGTCAGTCACTCCATTCACTCCCCTTTCCTCTCCTCCCTCTCCACACCCCATCCTTCTGTTTGCTTGAAACTGGAGAGTGAGTGTGTTCAGTGAGGCGGGAGGCTGTATCATCGAGACTGCTGTTATCTCCACGAACGCTGGAATGTACACACTTTAAAACAGAAGCTGCTGGGCAGTGATAATGGGAACTGCAGATGCTGGAGAATCCAAGATAATGAAATGTGAGGCTGGATGAACACAGCAGGCCCAGCAGCATCTCAGGAGCACAAAAGCTGACGTTTCGGGCCTAGACCCTTCATCAGAGAGGGGGATGGGGTGAGGGTTCCGGGCAGTGAGTCAGGTCCCAGGATCTCCAAGCATAAAAACATGGATGAACAATTCACCCTTCCAGTTTCTGTTCTATTAAATCAGTTCTGGCCTCTATCTTAAATTCGTTCATTTTCCTTGGATGTTTTTATCAGTCTGCTCTTGCCTAAGGGGTGCTGAGGCCAACTCTAGAGTTTCCATCAAAGCTCCAAGTGATGTTGGTTAACACAGCACTGACTGGTGGCCAGACCTTTTGACTTTATGGTTTATCTTTGTGGGTCAGTCACACAACAGTTTGTTTTACTGATGATTGGGGTGTGATATTCTTTTGTCATGGTTTGAAGCAAAATATCAATATTGATATGGTGTTGTGCTATTTTCAGAGTTTTGTTAATATTTTGCAAAGCGAATTTTGTCTCAAAATTTTGCTATGTCAACAACTTCATCCCACCCTGCCCCACTCCCTTTCAATTTCAAATCAAATGTGAGCTGGTGATTTATTCAAAGATACGGGTAAAATGATTGCAATCCGTGTTTCAGCCTCAGGATTCAGAACAAGTTGGACTGTTTCTCTACTAACAATGTCCACAGAGATTTAACGTAGCTTGACTCTGCGCAAGCTATTTTCTGCAGACTTCACACATTGTTACTTGAAGATAATTCCATCAATGCACCGATAGCATCTGCTTCAATTTATAAGGAGTAAGGATGCAAACTTTAGAATGTTTAACTCCCTCATTTTCAGAGCTGTGGGGACTGATTTGAGTCAGCTCTGCAGGCTGTACTTCTAGTGTGGCTCATGTTGGATGCAGCTTTGGGAAAGTCAGGAACCTGTTTCGGAAGTGTGCAGCGTAGGCAGCTTTCTATGTCACTTTGGGTCCAAGTCCAACTGACGCATTCTCTTAACTTTCCACAACTGAGCATGTACTCGGGGCAGGAAGGACTATCTATAGTCTACTTAAAGGGATCATAACTACTTTCAATGTAGCTGTCCATTGATTTCTGCTGAGTTAGTGGACGTGTCTGATGATTTGAGCTTCCCACCTACCAAGTTCCTGAAATCTGTCCTTTTGTTTGTGTTGCTAATAGGATGATGCCTGGACGTTCTGACAACCCAATTTTTGGAACTTGGGGCAATCAAAAGCAGCAAATGCTGAAGGAACTCGGCAGATCTGGCAAAATCTGTGGAGAGAGAAATAGCGTTAACATTTTGGGACCAGTGACCCTTTTTCAGAAATCTTGGCCTCTTTTGCACACATTGCGGTGTCAGTCATCTATCAAAGCAGCCTCATGGCTCTCTCTTTCTCCCACCCACTCATTTACTTTCCTCTTCTTATCTTAGGAGCACCAGCCAAGTTTGCTCTAACCTTTCAGTATGGGGCTGAGGTGAGAGCTTTCTTCACTTCAAGTCTGGAGGAGGACTGTTAATGGCTGATTTCTGAAAGCCATTGTAGTGGAACTGAATCAAGTCCTCATTAATCCCTCCTGCAAGATCCCGTGGATATTACAGATTTTACCATTAAAAAGATATGGAGAATTCCTCACTGAGTTAGAAACATGCTGGTCAAGACATATCTGCTGAACACAATTCAGAAATTCTTGCCTCGCTCTGCCCTTTGAACTGTCCCCTTCTATATTAAGATAAAATCCCCATTGTAACATTGCAAAAGTTTTTGCACCTTTCTGAAATTTCTTTGCACATTTCTTCCCTGAGATGAGACCTTTTCCACTAGTTGGAACCCGATAGGAAACAGCCAGTGCTCTGCTGATATCTCTGCTTAACATTTACCAAATAGATTCTGATTTTGACCCCTCTAGCACAATGACTCTGTCCAACATTGTAATCTTGATGAATGGTACTGTCTCTTCACCTTTCTTTGATTCCCTATCCTACCTGAAATGCTTAGTTCCTAGACTGACTTATATCCTGTTCGTTTTAGTCCAAGCCAAGTTTTCATTATTCCTCCAATATCATATTCCTACAGTCATCTGCATTTGCAGATTACTCCTTAATTTTTCTTACTCTGGGGCTAACCATTTCTCCTAACCCTTTGTATCCCTTGCCTTCCTTTCATTCCTACCACGTGAACAGACAAGGCTCTGTGTAAGGCACGTGACTGCTCTGTGTATTTTCTCAAATAATAAAATAGAATTTCTCAAAATAACTTTGAAACGAAATCTACTGCAAATGCTGGAAACCTGAGACAAACTGAACAGTCTGAAAATGCTGGAGAAAGTCAGCTGGCCTGGCAGCAACAGTGGAGAGAGAAACAGGGTTAATGTTTTGTTTCGGGTCAGGTAAAACGCCTGTATGAAACTCTGATAATTTTGTATCATTTCATCAAACTCAGCGCTAGGTAGGAAACAACAGTCTTACTGCTGACATCCTCCGACACTTCCGCCATCTACAATCTGACATCCTCCGACACTTCCATCTACAATCTGACTCCACCACCCAAGCCATTTTTCCATCCCCACCCTTGTCTGCCTTCCGGAGAGACCACTCTCTCCGTGACTCCCTTGTCCGCTCCACACTCCCCTCCAACCCCACCACACCCGGCACCTTCCCCTGCAACCGCAGGAAGTGCTACACTTGCCCCCACACCACCTCCCTCACCCCCATCCCAGGCCCCAAGATGACCTTCCATATTAAGCAGATGTTCACCTGCACATCTGCCAATGTGTATACTGTATCCATTGTACCCGGTGTGGCTTCCTCTACATTGGGGAAACCAAGCGGAGGCTTGGGGACCGCTTTGCAGAACACCTCCGCTCTGTTCGCAGTAAACAACTGCACCTCCCAGTCGCGAATCATTTTGACTCCCCCTCCCATTCCTCAGATGACATGTCCATCATGGGCCTCCTGCAGTGTCACAATGATGCCACCCGAAGGTTGCAGGAACAGCAAATCACATTCCACTTGGGAACCCTGCAGCCCAATGGTATCAATGTGGACTTCACCAGGTTCAAAATATCCCCTTCCCCTGCCGCATCCCAAAACCAGCCCAGTTCTTCCCCTCCCCCCACTACATCACAAAACCAGCCCAGCCTGTCTCTGCCTCCCTAACCTGTTCTTCCTCTCACCCATCCCTTCCTCCCACCTCAAGCTGCACCTCCATTTCCCACCTACTAACCTCATCCCACCTCCTTGACCTGTCCATCTTCCCTGGACTGACCTATCCCCTCCCTACCTCCCAACCTATACTCTCCTCTCCACCTATCTTCTTTTCTCTCCATCTTCGGTCCGCCTCCCCCTCTCTCCCTATTTATTCCAGAACCCTCTCCCCATCCCCCTCTCTGATGAAGGGTCTAGGCCCGAAACGTCAGCTTTTGTGCTCCTAAGATGCTGCCTGGCCTGCTGTGTTCATCCAGCTCCACACTTTGTTATCTTACTGCTGAAGCTTATTTCTATCTCCGTAAATGTCAGTCTCTCTCTCTGCAGCCATGGACGCACCAGTAAACTGCCTGCAGTTCCATATTGTAACATTTCATTTGGATTCGCATGTGAGTGACGGAGGAAAAACATTGTTTAAACTCTTAAACCTTCGCGAGAAATAAATAATCTCTAGACAATGAAGAAGTGGCCCGATTCTTATCAGTTTCCATTTGTGTTGCCAGTTCACTAGGTTTCTGCAGAAAGTGCTGGCGCTGTCTCGGACAGCAGTGTGCCTGGTAAGTTGATGGATTTCAAAATGATCCACACTTGGAGTTGCTGCTCAATCTGCACTGGAAGCTATCGGACACCATGAGTCTAACAATTTGGTCCACGTTGCACACATTACCACCGCTTTTATGGAACTGCAGTCGCCCTGGGAGCCAGGGACTCGGGGTGGGGGTGGGGGGGAGGGGGGGGCGGGTGTGGTTTCCCATCTCTGCAACCTTTTGCGTCATTCTCCCTCCTGCATTTGTTGGGTAGGTGAATCGTCATCACCGACAGGCAGTGTGCAAATATGGAAAATAACTCTCCGCTTGCTGAAGCACAGTCGCCGAGGTCTGTTTGTAATTTGGCGTCACCTTGTAGGGGGGAGCGGTGAAGAGGAGAGATACGAATTCCTACTTTTTAATCATGTCTGTTGCAAGCCTGACCAGCCATTCAGCAGCGGAAAACTTGCATTTATTTAGCGCTTATCATGGCCACCTGACATCTCTGAGTGATTTACAGCTAATTAAGTCATTTAGAAGCGTAGTCCTTGCTGTGAAGTAGGAAACTTGGTAGCTGAATTGTGCACAGGAAGCTGTCACAACTCTGGAAATAATATAATGATACTGATAATAATCTGTGCTTGTGATGCAGCTTGAATGTTGGTAAGGAATCTATGGTGTTCTTTGAAATAGTGCCAAGGGTTTTTTTTGCATTCAACTAAGTCAGACAAGAAACAAAACCAAATATATTGCTGGAAAAGCTCAGCAGGCCTGGCAGCATCTGGGGCAAGAAATCAGTTAACGTTTCGGATCCAGTGATCCCCCTCCTCCGTTTCTTCCTTTGGACAAGTGGGAACAGCTCCTGCCTATTTACTTCTCCGACCTACTCATGTTGTTGAAAACCTCTGTCGACTCTCCTCGCAACTGCATTGTGTCTAATTTACACTTTCCACAAAGGTAGGGTAACAAAAGTTAACTGGTCTGAACAGTGGAATGACAAGATCCTCCTGTAAGGAGGCACTGTGGAGACTGGGTTTGTGTTTACTGGAGTTCAGATGAATGAGAAGTAATGTTTTTGAAGAACGCAAAATTCTTAAAGTCCAGCGCTACCTGCAGAAAGGATATTGAAAAAACTGCACAGAGGCTGGTATGCCATCACCACGTCACCCTTTATTTACATGTGCACAGTACACTGGCTCTGACCAAACAGCTCAGAGTTGATCCCTAGGATCCCCTCTTTATATCAGTCAGCGAGGGCTAACTGACCCAGGGTAACATTCCCAGTCAGGGAACGGGTACTCAATGAGACCCATCTGGCCCTGGTTTCAATCACTACTGATATATCCCCTAGTTTTGTGTGATTGGTTTCAGGGTGTGGTAGGTGGAAGAATGTGTAGAATCACAGGACACAGCCTTAGAGAAAAAAAAATTTTGGAATTACTTCATAGAGAAACATAGAAAATTGGGTGCAGGAGTAGGCCATTCGGCCTCTTGAGACTGTACCACCTTTTCAATACGCTGATCATGCAGTTTCAGTATTCCATTCCTGCCGTGTCTCCTCGTACCCCTTGATCTCTTTAGCTACGAGGGCCACATCCAACTCCCTCTTGAATGTATCTAATGAACTGGTCCCGACAGCTTCCTGTGGGAGGGATTTCCAGAGGTTCACAACTCTGAAGAAATTCTTCCTCCCCCCACTCCTGAATGGCTTACCCATTATTCCTTGACTGTGGTCCCTGGTTCTCGGCTTCCTCAGCATTGCGAACATTCTTCTCGCATCTAGCCTTATCAGGATTTTGTGTGTTACTATGAGGACCCCCCCCCCCCCCCCCCCCCCACCACCCCATTCTTCTAAATTCCAGTGAGTACAAGCCCAGTCGATGTAGTCTGTCTACGTGTGTCAGTCAGAGGATCTGAATCTTTGGAAATCTCTACCCCAGAAAGCAGCAGAACTTCAGTCATTGAGTGAGTCCAAGAAAGATCAGGTGATTTTTTTTAAGTTACCAATAAAATCAAGGGACATTGGGATAGTGTGGAAAAACAGAATTAATGTCAAAAATTAGCCTCGATCTAGCTGAGCAGCAGAGTAGGACAAAAGGTTACAATTTCCTACTTTCACGATCCTGTAATTGTACTGGCTCCCGTCTCCTTCACCCCACCCCCTCTCATCTATTATTTCTTCATCCTCCCACTTTTGCTTTTTTCCTTATAATCTGCGTCATCTGCCATGCTGTTACCCATGTCTCATACGTGCATTTCTCTTTATATTCCTTCAGTTGTGACCAGCTCTCCATCTTTCAGGATGTTTCTCTTGTCCTTGTTCTTCCCTGTTGTTTGCGTGGCATTGCTTCACTCACCTGTTTAAACTGTTGTAACAAAGTGCCAAGCAGCATCTCAGGAGCACAAAAGCTGACGTTTCGGGCCTCGACCCTTCATCGGAGGGTTCATCCAGCTTCACTCTTCATTATCTTGGATTCTCCAGCATCTGCAGTTCCCATTATCACTGTTCAAGCTAATAAAATGTGAGGCTGGATGAACACAGCAGGCCAAGCAGCATCTCAGGAGCACAAAAGCTGACATTTCGGGCCTAGACCCTTCATCAGAGAGACTCTCTGATGAAGGGTCTAGGCCCGAAACGTCAGCTTTTGTGCTCCTGAGATGCTGCTTGGCCTGCTGTGTTCATCCAGCCTCACATTTTATTATCTTGGAATCTCCAGCATCTGCAGTTCCCATTATCTCATCACTGTTCAAGCTGTTGTGTTGTCTTTTGGTTCAGTTTGATGGATTGTGTTAAGGTGGTATGTATACGGGACAGATAGCTGGCCTGTGCTTCAGGGTAATGTCGACAGTGCAGATTCCAGTCTGGCTGAGGTGGATGATCTGCAGGTGGAAGGCATGATGATTAACAATGGAGGACAAAAACGGTTGAGGAACAAGCTCAGGATGAAAGCAGGAGCAGTCAATGACCCAAGGGTATAAGTTAACTAATTCAAGTTGGAAATCAGTAATGTACCCTGGTGAGAAACATGCATTTAATAGGTACAAGTGAGAAGCTGAGGATGAGAGACACCAGGATGGTCTGTTGGAAATAGGAAGTAGCATCTGGTATTGGAAGGAATGGAAGGTAATGTATCATGTACAGTCACCAAACATGATATTGTACCATTACTTACTATTACTGGCTCAGTGGATAGCGCTGTTGCCTCATAGCACCAGGGACCTGCGCTCGAGTCCACCTTGGGTCAGTGTGGACTTTGCACATTCTCTCTGTGTAGCTGCGTGGGTTTCCTCCAGGTTCTCCTGTTTCCTCCAACTGTCCAAAGATGTGTAGACTAGGTGGATTAGCCAGAGGAACTGCAAGGTTACAGGAATAGGATAGGAGGTGGGACCTGTGTGGGTTGGTGCGGCCTTCACAGGCCGATCAGCCTGCTCCCACATTGTATGGATGCTGTCATTCTAGGACAGAATTTCCAGTTGTGCTTCGTAGCCAGGACCAGAGTTTGAGGGGCTGGGTTTGTTATGTGTTCCTGACTTTGGCTGACTTGGCAGTGGATGGTTGGGGATCAGGTGGGAATGGTGTTGACTGCCTGCCTGCGAGCATTGGGCAGCCGGTGAAAGGAGCGACTGAGCACATTGCAGAGATGCAGACTGAACGTTCCCAGCCGGGCTTCCCATGCTGGAAAACCAGGGAGCCAGTCCTCCAATTAAAAACCTTTCATTGCCTCTCGCTACACCCCATCATGTGAGATGAACACAGACACAGTCATGACCTCTCCTATTATAAGGACTCGACACTGGCAACTCATTCCTGGTTGGCCCCAGAAATGTTTGGTGTCCCTTCGGAGTGATACTCATGGATTTTATCTCCCAGTGCATCATTAAAACACACCGACTTCAAGGCATCTTTATAAAGCACTTTTGGGTGGCTAGTGGCCATACAGTCATAAAGTTCATGCTGACCAAGTTTTCTAAACTGAACTATTCCCATTTGGCCCATAACCGTCTAAATCTTTCCTATTCATATACCTGTCCAAATGTCTTTTAAGTGTTATATTACCCACCTGTTCCACTCCCTCTGACAGCTTGTTCCATGTAGGCACCACCCTCTCTGGGGGAAACGTTGTTATCCAGTCCCTTTTTAAATCTTACCCTTCTCAATTTTAACAAATGCCCTCTCTGTTTTCCCTGCCCTGGGAAAAATACTCATCCATGCCTCTTATGAGTTTAAAAACCTCAATAAGGTCACCCCTCAGCTTCCTAAGCACCAGTGGAAAATAGTCCCAATCTATCAAGCCTTTCTTTATAATACAAGCCTTCTAGTTTTGGTAATATATTTGTAAGTCTTTTCTGCACCCTTTCAAGTTTCATTTAGTCCTTCCTATAGCAAGGTGACCAGAATTGTATGCAGTGCTCCAAATGTGGCCTTAGCAATGTTTTGAAGGCTATGAAGGATGCTATATAGATGCAAAATTTCCTCTCTTGTTGGGACAGGAAGGACTTGTGTCTGATGTCTATGTCGATAAATTACAGAAGAGGAAGCTTGTGATTCATGGTCTAGATTGTTATCCAGAAACTGGAGACAGGTTTTTTTTTAATACTAAAAGTTTTTAATATCCACTGGAGCTTGCAGGGGGTAATTTTAAACATTTCATATAAAGCATGTATCTGCCTCTGTCTTGCATCAACTTAAATCATTTGCTCAGGGCCTGGAATATTCGTAAACAGTACTGGTAACTGCGTTAAACAAAATAATTTAAATACAATAACTCACATTTGGGTTGACGCTTGAATTGAAAATGTCTGCTGTGGTCACCAGCAGAAATTAATTCTGAATTGAGTCTGTAGCTGCTCTGGTCAAAATCTCATTTGTCGAGTGTTCAAGTTACCAGGTTTTTACTAAAGTATTAACCTGCAAAGTGAAATTAAGCAAAAGGGTCTGATGTGTTTATTAAACTATAACTATATGGATTAGTACATGGTACTGTGTAATGTTGTATTTATTGACAACTTTATTTGTAAGTGGGTTAAATTAAAACTATTAGTGTGTTTATCTGCAGTGGCTTGAGGTTGCAGCAGTCACATTTTGTAAATCTGTTCTCTGTTCATCTTCTGAGAAATATTTACACAAACAGATTTAATAATTTACTAACTGTTTATTATTTTAATAGGTTTGGAAGTTTAGTTATAGTTGGATGGGAGAATAAAAACAGACTGAGACCCAAAGGAGTATGACATAAAATCATTGCTGTGCCACACATTCCTCATTAAGTTGAATATTAAATCTAATCACCACCACTCTATTAGGAGCAACACTATCTGCGCTTTGTCAAAAAGTTATCAATTTAAGTCTCACACCAGAGACTGAAGCAGGCGTAATCCAGGCTGATGCTTCACTCTAGTACCAAGAGAGTGCCACAGGGTTGAAAATGAGATTCTGAGGATGAATAGTTAAACCTGTCCTTCTAGCAGGGAGTAAATGATCTAATGGCACTAAAGATCCATGACACTATTTGCAGAAGAGCTGAGGCTTGGCCAAACTTTTATCCTTTGGTCAACACTAGTTCAAATAAACATCATGTGTTCGGTTGTTGTTTGTTGGATCTTGTGTACAAACTGACAATAAGTACAATATAGACCTCCTCACATTTCTACCGTTTGAGTTTCGTATGCTGACAGAGTGGAAGTGCCTGCTAAACCTGGTCGTTGTGATGGCTTTTAACTTTGACAAGCTGTCTCCTCATTTATGGAACTGCACATTTAGAATATAGGAGAACTGCCTAGGCTATCCATTCACCAAATGAAGCAGCCATCATCTGCCGCTCCATGTCTATAGTGTGTCTTGTCTGCAGGCTGCTTTGCTGCAAATTGCTGTGGTCTCTTTGATAATATGTATTGAACCCTTCAACTCCAGATGAACATGGACAGTAGGCACGTGGGAATAGCATGACCTCAATGCTTACTCCTCCTCACCTGTCACCCTAGCCTCAATATACTTTGCAGTTCTATCATGGTTGTTGAATCTGCATCCTGGGCCTCCTTACTGGACAGCTCTGTGAGTGTACTTTCAGCATACAGGACTATGGTGGCTCACAGAGGGGGTCTCACCCCAAAGACAGCCAGTGATGTGCAGACATGACTGGCGCAGACAAGAATATCATATCTCCTGAATTATCTTTTTTAATAGTTGACCTCATAAGCATCCACAATATCTGGCTGTCTTACTCTGCTGTTGAAAACCTTTGTCGTCAAACAGACCCCATATCATCTTCAGATTGGCCACTTATTCATTCACTCTGCTGGTGTCTCTCACTATTCTCTGGGTGGCTGTGTAGCCTGTTGCTGAGATCACTGCCATTAATACTTCAATTGCAAAACGCACGGGAGCAAACAATGTCGGGACCCACCGCAGTTGTCAATGTGACCAAAGCTGTGGGCTGACAAAGCAGAATCAAATCAAATGGACAATTATTTGCAGTTGAACTGTGTAAATGGAACTTAATAAGGAGTAAAACAAAAACAAGCCTCCACTATCTAATTGATGTAAATTTCCCTCAACAGTGACATCTTTAAGTATGCTACTCCAGGATTTTAAAAAAATATCACATTGAGCTACCCTTGTGAAGGGACAGTACTCTGTTCAGGGTATTTCAACTGGAAACAGAAGATGCTGAAGATCACAGCATATCAGCAAGAGTGAGAGCAAGCTAACATTTCACATTTAGATGGCTCTTCATCAGAGCTGATGTGAAGTGTGCAAGTGGCAACATTTATGCAATTGTTGGTGGGGCCAATGGAGTTCTGAGGGAGAAAGGACGCTGAAAGTGCAGATTAAGTGATCAGAATGTCACACCACCCAACTACAGCATAAACTCTGCTCCCTCCACACTTCACATCGGCTGTGATGAAGAGTCATCTGGACTCGACATTAGCTTGCTCTCTCTTCCATCAATGCTGCCTGACCTGCTGCGATCTTCAGCATTTGTTACCTTCAGCACAGATTCTGGCATCTGCAGTAATTTGCTCCTTCAAGATATAATTCGCATCAGCAAACTTGAAGTAAGATTTCAAGTTCTGAGCATTGCGGGAAGAAGAGTTGACTGAGGAAAAAAGAAGTGGGTGAGTGGTGGTGCGCGGTGATGAAGCTGGACAGTAGATCTTCAAGAATAGGGTGTGAGATACTCTTTGACGGTTTAGTGTAGACTTGATGGGCTGAATAGCCTGCTTCTGCACTATAGGGATTCTGTGATTCTGTGAATGGTTGTGATCAAGCATCTGCAGCTTGGCTCAATCAAGATCATTGGGATTGGCAGAAGCGCTAAGTTGGCTGTGTGCTAGTTCCACGTTGGCTGTGTTCACTATTTGCACTTTTTTTATACCCGGAGCCTAAGAATACTTTGAATTGTGTAATGCTTGGTGCAAAAGGCCGGTCTGTCCCTTCATGAGCTGGAAGCAATGATGACTGAAGAGTTAACACTGAGTTACACTGTTAAAACGTTGGTGACATTGCAGCAGAGCTCACATGGCAGACACTTAAAAATGATATGAGCAACTGTTTTCTGAGACAAATGGTTGAAAAGGCTGTAACACATTAAAACCTCAGATGGGGCTTGGATATATGTATTAGTTAAACAATATTAATAATGTATGTTGGGCCAGAAGTACAGATCTGTCAGCAAGTGAAATGAACCGGAGATAATGGGAACTGCAGATGCTGGAGAATTCCAAGATAATAAAATGTGAGGCTGGATGAACACAGCAGGCCAAGCAGCATCTCAGGAGCACAAAAGCTGACGTTTCGGGCCTAGACCCTTCATCAGAGAGGGGGATGGGGAGAGGGAACTGGAATAAATAGGGAGAGAGGGGGAGGCGGACCGAAGATGGAGAGTAAAGAAGATAGGTGGAGAGAGTGTAGGTGGGGAGGTAGGGAGGGGATAGGTCAGTCCAGGGAGGACGGACAGGTCAAGGAGGTGGGATGAGGTTAGTAGGTAGGAGATGGAGGTGCGGCTTGAGGTGGGAGGAAGGGATGGGTGAGAGGAAGAACCGGTTAGGGAGGCAGAGACAGGTTGGACTGGTTTTGGGATGCAGTGGGTGGGGGGGAAGAGCTGGGCTGGTTGTGTGGTGCAGTGGGGCGAGGGGACGAACTGGGCTGGTTTAGGGATGCAGTAGGGGAAGGGGAGATTTTGAAACTGGTGAAGTCCACATTGATGCCATATGGCTGCAGGGTTCCCAGGCGGAATATGAGTTGCTGTTCCTGCAACCTTCGGGTGGCATCATTGTGGCACTGCAGGAGGCCCATGATGGACATGTCATCTAGAGAATGGGAGGGGGAGTGGAAATGGTTTGCGACTGGGAGGTGCAGTTGTTTGTTGCGAACTGACTAAGTGAAATGAACCGTGCTGTTTTAGCGCAACCTAGAAATGAGAATCTCTGTTTACAATATGCTTCGGGATTGAGCAGGGCTCGTTAATACAAAATCATTGTGCTGAGGAATCCTTATTGATAGTCCTAGCTAATATGCATGGAATTTTCACATCTGTCAGTTTAACAATGGGAGGTACTGTTTGAAGAACATGAGGCTTACCCGAATGACACAAGCCTTGTTCATCTCCTGTAATATAGAACGTCATTTGATGTTGCAGTAGTGTGTCAGGACCTGTCGTAAAGCCCAATTCCAAGGAATATGACTCAGTTGGCCTCCTAGATGATGTGGTTTTATCAGGAGCTGGACTGGAAAGAAGATAATATTGCTTGGCCATCACAAAGAGGAAGGAGTATATGAGCAAATTAATTGAACCTTTGTTATTACTTACAGTTGCTTTTATTTCAATCTTCAGTTTTTCTTGAAAGATTTTCTAACAACTTCCATATTTGAGTAAGCACATGTTTATATTGCACTGAAACGAAGGACAAAGATAAAGCATTGCATACCAGACTCATGCATGTCAGAACGGTTGCGCATTCAGTGCCCCATGAAGTCAATTGAAGCCTTAACTGGTCGTAATCTCATTAGTTCTTTGTGGGATCTTGCTGTTTGCGATTAGGCTGTCATGCTTGCCCTACATAACAATGTTAATTGCAATTTATTGGAGTTTATTGGCTGGGGAGCATTTTGGAATGGTAAAGATGCTGTATAAATGTCTTCCCTGAATTTTGGGAGTAATTTTTTTTATTGTCACTGAAAGTAATACAGGAATCTGATTATTTATTTTCTTAGCCGCCTGCACGCAGTTGGAAAATCAGGTATCAAGTAGGCTTCTGGGTCAAATACCAATGCATTTGCTCTGATTGGGAATGTGCAAACAGATAATCCAATATGCTTTGGACACACGTTATTTACCAATACATAAACATCTGTCGTAAATCATCTTGACATTGTGTCACCAAGACAAAGTATTCGGGAAAAGAGCCAAAAGAACAATTTGTTGTATTTGTAGTAGAAATAAATGATTAACAGAAGGCAATGATGAAGAGATGAGATAGTGGAGGAGCAGATTATGGTACGAGCTGTGCATATTTATTTCCCCAGCAGTGTCCAAGCTGAAAGAATGTTCATTTTGTTTCTCTTATCACCAGATATTTCCAATACATTTTCCCAATGTAATTCGTACACTTATAAGTGACTTCAAAGAAAACAAAGTATTTCAGCTGCTGTTATCATTGAAGGGTCTGTTGGACTTGAAAGGCACTGTAAAAATTCACCCCACAATAGTGAAAGCAATGGCCTAGTGGTGTTATCACTGGCCATTAATCCAGAGATCTAGGTAAAGTTCTGGGAACCAGAGTTTGAATCCTACTGCAGCAGATGGTGGAATTTGAATTCAATAAATATCTGGAATTCAGAGTCTAATGATGACCATGAATCCATTGTCAATTGTTGGAAAAACTCATCTGGTTCACTGAAGTCCTTTTAGATTAGATTACAGCATGTTTAGATTAGATTACCTGCAGTGCAGAAACAGGCCCTTCGGCCCAACAGGTCCACACTGCCCTTTGAAGCATCCCACTGAGACCCATTCCCCTATAACCCACACACCCCTGAACACTACGGGCAATTTAGCATGGCCGATCCACCCAGCCTGCACATTTTTGAACTGTGGGAGGAAACCGGAGCACCCGGAAGAAACCCACACAGACATGGGGAGAATGTGCAAACTCCACACGGACAGTTGCCGGAGGCTGGGATTGAACCCGGGTCTCTGGCGCTGTGAGGCTGCAGTGCTAACCACTGAGCCACCGTGGTTGTTAGGTAGGGAAACTTACCTGATCTGGACTGCATGTGACTGTAGAGACCTGTAGCAATGTTGTTGGCTTTGAACTGCCTTCTGGGCAATTAGGGATGGTGGCCTAGTCAGAGATGTCATTCAGCAAATGAATTAAAAACAAAACCTTTACTTTTTCACAACCAATACCTAGATAATTAACCCAAAAAGTATGGTTAAAAAAAAGCTTATTTATGAAATCTGAGGAATATTAGCATGGTATTGGGGAAGAGCTTGTTTGTTGAATCTGGAATAACAACACCCATGTTTGGAAGATACCGTGCTCGGATTTCCTGAGTGTCAAAAACGAGATTCGAAATATACCAGCTCTGCACCCAGGGAAAAAGAAACCATTGGTGTCAAAGTTGAGGAAGCAATTAAAGAAAATAATTATATTGAGAGGAAGCTTCTGATTCTGACAAATGCAGGGAATTTCTTTGAGAATTTAATAAGAGCATTAGATGTGATACATTTTCACTTTTAGAAAATACTGTATTTGCTGTATCCACAAGAGATAACTGGTTGAGTGAAACTGTTAAATTACGTGAGATGCTGTAAATTTTAATTTGAAAATTTGCTTGATAATAGAAAACCAATAATTGATGCTCTGAAAGATAGTTGTTGTTTGATTTTACCGTATTTCATTGTACCCCAAGATTTGATTTCAAGGGTGTTGCGAAGTTGGGTGAGATGCTTGTGAATTGGAAGGCAAGTAGTTATAATTTGGTGTTTGTAAAATGCTATGGGTGGGGGGGGGGGGCAAAGGAAGTGCGTGGTCCCTTTTAAAAGATTTTTTTAAGGCTGTCTGGGGAGAGCAGTTTGTGGATTTTCAGGTGTACCGAGAGCCCTCAAATTAAAACATTTGTATCAAAAAGCTGTATAGTTAGCAGGCTAGGCAGCAGTTTTTTTGTTTTGTTATCAAGACAACAAGTTCTGCATTTAGCCAATCAGTTTGCATCAGGCACTTAGAGACTGAAAACCAATTAAATTTAAATCTGACGGCTTTGGCAAATTAGGACCAATCCTATTGTGAGAAATTGGAATGTCATTAAGCGTATAAAAGGAGAGGGTAGTTGGAAAAGCAGGAGAGTGATCTGTCAGCTCAAAAGTATTTAGTTCTCACAGTCTTCTGTAAGTTTTAGAGAGAGCACCATCTAAGGCAAAGTTACCTCTGGCACAACTAGTTAATATTCCTGGGAGAAGATTTTGACGGAGAAGGCATTGAACATTCCGGAACACGTGTAAACTGGTTGTAATTTCAAGATTTAATTCTTTTTTATGTAGGTGGGACTTGTACTTATTGGAATAGCATACCATGAGGGCCTTCGTTATTCAGAAATAGTTTGTAGTTAGGCATTTATTCACTTCAATAGTAATTTAGTTTGTCCACTGTTAGAGTTAGATAAATAAATTCGTACTTGATTGTAAAGTGAGTGTTAGGTTTGTTTTTTTTAACACTAGAAGTAGCTGAAAGGTAGGTTACATGACTTTTCATATTCCTTTTAACATACTATAGGGCGAGGCGCTCCTTTCGGGGTATTTCAGTTTCAGTTCGCAGGGGGTGGTGGTCAACCTCCATTCTATAACATGGAGCCTTGTAACTCAGTCTTCATAGCTGGCTTGTTTAGAATTTTGAAGTTATGATGCCCTGTCTAATATTCAAGGAATACACATACTTCATATTGTCATGAATCTCCTGATCTGTACTGAGGATGTGAAAGGGGAACAAGACTATTTTGCTGCGGAAGTGTCCTTTCATAATAAAATTTGAGCTGCAGGACAATATAGCTTATCGCCTGGGCTCCCTAAAATTTGATCTGTTAACCCTTTTTAAAAATTATTTTCAAGGCAGGATCTGCTTTATTGTCGATAGACGGGATCCTGAAGCTCATACTTTTGAAATGTGGTCACTGTTGTAGTGTGGGAATGTTGTAACATAAAATAAAGAACTGTGGATGCTGGAGATGTGGGACAGACAAAAACAGAAATTGCTGGAGAAACTCAGTAGGTCTGGCAGCGTCTGTGGAGAGAAAGTTGAGTTATTGTTTTGGGTCACTGGACTTGAAATGTTTAACTCTGTTTCTGTCTCCACAGGTGCTGCCAGACTTGCTAAGTTTCTCTGGCAGTGCTGTAATGTTTGATTCTAATTGGTGAACCAGTAATGGTGCATTTTGAAGTCTCACTGTTGTCAATTTGCCCCTTTTGGAATATGAAATATATGGCAGACGATGTGACGTCCATAGCAAGACTGTATCCATACTGATTGTAGTTATAATCTTGACTGGAAAATCTTCATTGTGGTGAGAAACAAAACATTTCTGGTTAATGGGCTGCATCAATTTCGATCTGACTTAAGGAACTAAGTATTAATATTTAAAAAGCCAAAAGCATGTTTTAAATCATCTTGTGGAAATAGCATTCATGAGTTATAGGACAGATTGTTAGGAAAGAATATTTATGCTGAGCAATGCCGTTGTGAGTTTGTACTTTCACTCAGTTGCCTCTTAAGATCCAGATGGAACATAATCTTAACTTCCATAGAAGGTCTATTAATGAGTGTATAGTTGTCATATTTTGTAGATAAGTCTACCGAGTGTGGATAATTTGCTGACCTCATGGGAGGCAAGCTCAAGAATCAGCTGATTGACACTGCAGTCCTGGTCTATGGGGGCCTGGCTTCAGAACTGAAATACGCGATCAGTGAACAGGAAAAACATTTCTTAATTCTTCTTATAACACGTTTACCAACTGCATGGCTTTTGAGTAGACTAAATTTCATACAGAGACATATTTTCTTTACTTTGTCAGAGGCTCCCACACTGGTAGGTATTACCAATGTCACATTTTAACAGATGAAAATACCTAGAAAGGAAATGAGAAAGGAATGAAAAGTGTAATTTTAAGAAAAAAAAGTGAAACACTGTTTTAATGCCCTGTTACCATTTTACTTGGATATCCCTCGGTGCAGTTTAGCAATAGGAACTTCGGCCTTTGGTGACCTGAGGATATTCACTCAGTGAAGCATCACATGGGTAGCTCAGCTGAAGAAAACTGGTCAGGAATCGGCTATGTAGCCCAGCAAGCTTGCTCCACCACTCGATCTATCTGTAATCACCTTAAATATATTCGATGATACAGCATCCAGAGCCTTCTAGGATAGAGAATTCCAAGGATTCTCAATGCTTGGAATGAAATTACTTTTGATTTCGGTCCGAAATGATCTGTCCCTCATCCAGAGACTGTCTCCTTGTCGTTTAGATTCTCCAAGGGAGTAGAGGCAACCTCTCAGCAATTATTCTACTGAACTCCTTCAGAAGTTTGGATGTTGCAATTTGTTCATCTGTCGTTCTTTTGAACTCCAGAGAAAGTAGATTCAATTTACTCATCCTGTGTCTTGGTATAACTTTCTCACTCACGGGAACAATAGACTTAAAATTTGCTGTTCTGCCACCAATGCAAGTATATCCTCGAATGTAGAGACCAAAAAGTGTACAGTATTCCAGGTGTGGTCCCACCTAAGATCATCCTTGTACAATTGAGGTGAGACGACTTTAAGTTCAGTTTGAACACCTGACAAAACAGGGTCCTTTTTCACCCGACATCTTGACTGGCTGTTCACCACCTCCCCCAGAATAAATCCCTGGATCGAATGCAACCCTATTGTCTTTAAGGTCACCGGAGCTGGTGGCCACTGATGAACTCAATGTAAGGCCAGTGTCTGTGAAGCTCAATCAGTCGCTTATCTGTGCATCCTGACATTTTTAACATTGGTTTGCCCTTCCTGTGAATTAACCCAGCCATGAACCAGGTACTGGGTTAGCTGCGACAATTCCCAACATGAAATGCAACCATCACTGCAGCCAAAAAAAATACAACGTCAGTTTAGATATCGGGGATGTTTATGAGCTAAGTGACACTGCAATGTTTCCCCCACCCCATTTCCGGTTTAATTGTCAGAGATCCTGAAACATGACCAAAAGACAATTTACAGTAAGCGTGTGATCAGACAAATCAGTACCAAGCCTGTGGCTATCATGTTTATCTGATACAATACAAAAGCAGCTCCTCCAAATTGTACGAGTGTGACTGTTGCCCCAGACACTGCAAACTTACATAGACCTTACCTCCGTAGTAGTTGCAGAGTGAGACAGAGGAGTGAAATTTATTTTGGCTAATGGCATATTTGTGGAAGAAGTGTTTGAGAAATGAATTGACTGGGGATGAAAGCATTAACAAGTTGTAGAGCTGGATGAACACAGTAGGCCAAGCAGCATCAAAGGAGCAGGAAAGCTGACGTTTTGGGCCTAGACCCTCCCCCATTTCTGAAGAAGGGTCTAGGCCGGAAACGTCAGCATTCCTGCTCCTCTGATGCTGCTTGGCCTGTTGTGTTCATCCAGCTCTACACCTTGTTATCTCAGGTTCTCCAGCATCTGCAGTTTCTACTATCTCTGACTGTGGATAAAACCTGGTTTCTTAAACTTCAGAAATTTAGTTGCAAAGTTGAGAATGTGAACACGTGGTTAATCAAGAAATGGAGTGAGCTTATGTTTAGCTGTTGTGTGAAGAAGTCAATTTGAATAAATCAGGTATTTTAATGACAGTTTTTAGGTGGTTCTTTCGTAAATACAAGTGTGGCCAGTTTGGGGGAATTGACCAGGAATCTGTCTGTATGAGAGATGTGATTGTGCAAGGTGTGTTACTGGCAAATACGGCGTAGGAGTTGAGAGCTATGATGAACTGGGGACTGCTGAAGGCTTTCAGAGAAGACGCAGGATGGGAATCCACATCTGCAGTATCAATCTGCACACACTGCCTGGGAAATAGTGATGAGCATTATAAAATGCTCAATGTTCTCAAGTTTTTGACCCCAAGAAAAGGCAGATCAAAGGGTTACTGTAAGATCACTTTTGACTTCTCCAGTTGGGATCTTTGATTGTTTTAGGGTCACTGAACTCTGAGCTATTGTCAGGGTGTTGAGGCAGCCACAAAGTCCAAGTCAAAAAAAGACCTTCAATAGAAATCAAATTCCGTGCTGCTGGTGCTGTTCTGAGTCACACAGTAGCTGACTCAGCCGCGGATCACTTTAACCCATGTTCTAAGTTGTGTTGATGCTGGTCACTGCTCAGTCAGGGAGACTGGGCTATGCCCACAGCTTTAGCCAGGGATAAACTTGAAGACTTACTACAATGGGATGCTATTGGATTTCCATAGCTATGCACCTCTTACCTGGATTTCTCTATTGGTTCCAGTGGTCCCCTGTACACTGTGACATTTACTGTTGACACAAGGTTGGAGAAACTCTTTTGTCCAGATACCATGTGTGTTGTGAATGTGTTTTTTTTAAACAAAATATGCGATCTGAAAGCAGTGATCATTCAACTGTGAAATTGAATTACCAGAAATGGCACTGTCACAGACTTCAAGGCACCCAGCTATTATCTGGGTCACAGTGAGAATTTTCCCTCTTTAAAATTACACTCCAGTTGTCTCACTTGCAAGTATCACTACTTTGCATCTTTATTAATCAGTGTGTAGGTTCTGCAGTGATGGTTTGGTTGTTAACCCATGAAGGGATGTTGAGTTTAAGCAACAAACTTGACAGAACTTCAGCTGCTGTGAAAGATTACTTTACGGGGAAAAAAATAATCATTATTTTATGCCCTTATTTGTTGTCTTAGAATCCCTACAGTATAGAATCAGGCCATTCAGCCCTTCAAAGCTGCACCTCCCCTCAGAAGAGTGATGTGGGGTACCGGGTCTGGGTGGGATGCTGTTCAGAGGCTTGATGTAGAATCGATGGGCAGAATGGCCTCTCTACGTTACATTACTGTAGGAATTATATGATTCTGTGTCTGAACAGGCTGGTTACAAATATCTATCTATAACACCAGCACGTATATATATACATTTTTCTCATCCACAGATTTTATTTCGAGGGTCCAGGTTTCTGTGGGTGATTTTAATTGGTATTTTTCCGTTAGTTGTGGAGTTTATTCTTGAAAATGCAAGAACTGAGTTGGTTGGGACAGACGCAACATTCGATCTTTCCACTACTAGTCTAAGGCTTGGTAAAAATCAGCGTTGGGGTGTACAGCTCGGTATTAGAGACATGACCAGAATGCTATCAGCTTTGTAATATTAAAAGAACATTTAAAAATCTTCAGCTCCATTAAGTGCGTGACAAAATGTAATATTAATGAGCATTGCAGTTCCATTTTTGGTAATGCGTTCGATCCAATGAACAAAAATGCACTTGCAGGCTTATTGATGTGTAACTGCGGTATTTATCACAAATCTGCACTTGAATACTGAAAACAACATGTTGCTGCTGGTCCCATTACTCTATATTGTAATCAGCTAATTATTTTTCTACTGATTGCTGAATATCTTCATTCGGTCTGCCTTGGTCTGTTGTCTGATGTTTACTCAAATCAGCAGGTGTATTCCCAACATTGGATCATCCTCTGTCCAACACAATATATCAGTGGAGTCGTTTAAAAACAGCCAGTTAACCTCAGTAGAATAACAGGCCCTTTTTACAAGTTGGTGCATCTGAGCTGTTGTGTTTTAACATTTGAGACTTTAGGATTATTTTGACAATATCTGAGCCAGATCTCTCCTGACAGAGATCCAGTTTCACCCTGTTCCCTTCCTTGCCAGTATTAATCCTTAAATGTTGATTTTAGAGGCTCTGAGCTTTGCATCTGTTCCTGGGTCCAGGCTCTTTCTACCTGTGGCAGCATCGCTTGTGCCTGCGAACTGAAGTGCTGACTGGCTGTAATATTTGCATAGATGTTCAACACAAAGCATGTAGCCTGGAACAGGGCAGTCTTGACAGTGGCACAACAGTTTCCAAATCAGCACTGACGCAACCATGCAACTTGCAGTCTCTGCTCTGGAGTTTAATTGGTGTTCTGTTCTTGACTTGGTGCATTGTTCACGATTCCCAGCTGTTTATTCTGGCAGAAATTTTGACTGAATGACTCTCTGGCAAATTTTTTATTCAACTCTTTCACCCTGCTGCACTGTGTGGAACAGTTGAGTTACCTGCTGAGAAATTATTGTTTGATTTATTTACATGTTTAAAATGAATTAATGGAATTAAGTTTTTATTGATAGTTCATTTAAAATGCCTTTCTTCAACAGAAGAAATAAATACAAAATTTCACTTGATTGTTTGTGTGATTCATAGATTAGTTGCGGTATAGAGGGAGATAATTCCTTCCATCGTGTCTGTGCTGGCTCTCTGAATGAGCAATGCACTGAACACCATCCCTCCATCTTCTCCTTGTCACCTTGCACATTTGTCCCTTTCGGAAAGTAATTCAATTACCTCTTGAACTGATCCTTCCCCCGCCAGAGGTTTGTCTTCATGTCTCCATTGCTGTGCAGAAGTGCTGCATTCCACTTCCTGGAGTTCTGATAGACATTTCTCTGAAATCCAGTTATCTGCCAGCTTTCCCAGTGACTCAGTTGCTGTTTTGCTCTGCTGGAAAATTCTGAACTGAACCCAGTTGCTGTGCCTGTGGCGGTGACCGTTATTACAACACAGATTTCGTCAGCAGTCAGTTTGCTTCCACTGGTGATAACATGCTCCTGTTTTGTATAAATTGATACAAAATAATGTGGACCTTTATTTTCAATGCAGCAACTGCTGTTTCAGTTGAACTATTGATGGCCAAATGATCTGTTGTGGAAGTATATCTTATTAGATTTTGCCAATTACTGTTGTTAATTCGTGATTATTTTTGTCCAAGTTGATTCAAGCCTCCTTCGTAATAACTTTGCAATAAATGGGCTGATGTGATTGGCTGTAACTGGTTATAAACCCCTGGGTCAGTGCAAAAGAATTTGATGTTTCTTTTTAAAAAAGGGCTTTCTTTCAACCAGTGTAATGCATCGAGTGAGAAGTCTAGAGTTTGATTCATCTTTGTATGGTTGGTCTGTCTCAGGAGGTGTGATTGCTTGAAGTAAGCAGAAGGTTTGAGATTAATCTTTACAAGTTTTTTTTGTTGAGTGTAGACTTAGAGAGAGTGCAAATTTCATAACTCAGGCAAAGAATAATGTCTTCAAATAAGTGGAATGTTTAAAAAAATTTAGTGCTCTCAGCAATTGTTATACACAGGGCTTAGTGGCAAAACAGAAATGTCAACTACAAACTTCATCTAATTGAAGATCTTACTGACTTGTCAGCTCCTAACTCCCACATTGTTTATTTTCTGCTCTTCATTTCCATGCCCAGCATATGTCTATCTGTGTGGGTTTCTCCCCTCCCCCTGCTCTGCCTGCCTGCGCCCCTGCTGCGTGCTCTGGCTTCCTGACACCCCCCCCCCCCTCCCACCGCACAACGCTCTGTCTCTTTCTCACTCCATTCTATGCAGATTTTATTATGCTTAACATTTGTTAAAGGCTCTTACCCTAAGAGATAGCTACATGCGCATGTTGGCAGTGAATTTGCCAGTTTGATCACTTGCAGTGTAAAAGCAAATAATTTTGGGCAGTGATGGTTTGGTTTGGATTAGGAACTTAACATTATTGCATGTATGTTGTTGTACCAAAGCTTTTGCCAGATGTTGACACTCTTTTCGACCAGATAAGTATTTCCTCTTCATCCATAAACTGTCACTGTCAAACGCTTTGTCCTTGGAACAGAGCACATTCTGTGTGTCGGTTGTGCCTTTCTGGAATGGAAAGTGAAATGGACTTCACATCTAATCCACACACAAAAATAAATTTCTGTGCATGCAATCATGATTTACCGCAGAGACTGATGTAAAATTAAGTCAGCTTTAAACTGAAAATAATGGCCTCACTAGATCCATGATCCAATTAACTAATCCCTTAAGTCTTGTGGCCATTCTACATGGAGGCAAAAATGGTCCCAGATGTCAGCTTAATATATGAAGAGTATTAGACAGTGGAGTTAGTTGGTTGTCACTGTACTGGCATTGTGATTTTAGTGAGTTGTGTTGGAATGTGAAATATCTGTTCAGTGTCTACTTGGATTACGATGGAAACCAGTTATAGACTTTGCTTGTTACACCGTGGGTGTTGCATTTTAAGCTATCTAACATTAGCTTTATGTAACTGGCAGTTACAGCTCTGACGCTGGTGAGATTTAGTTTCTTCATTGCCAATTTCATTGTTCTCCCCACCAACTGTCTGAAGTTAAGCCAGTCTGTTCACAGCCGTACTGAACTGCTTACCTTGAACTGAGCCTCTGGCTGCCTGTTTGCACCTACGTCTACCCATTTCCACCTGGGTCACACCACCTGCCCTCATCCTGGTATCAGCTCATGTCCAGCAGAAACAGTTATTCCTGCCTTTATTACCTCCTGGTCTCATTTCCTCCAATGTGCTCTTGCCTGCTTTCACACAGTACACTTTCCATAAACTTGAAGTCAACCAAAATGCTGCCTATGTCTTAACTGTTATCTGTTCCTTTCTCCTAATCACCACCATGCTCACTGAGATACTCTGACTCCTGGTCAAGCAGTGTCATGAATTTAAAATTCTTATTCTTATTTCCAAATCTTTCCATGGTTTCACACCTTCAATTTTTCTAATCTCCTCCAGGCCCCTCGTTTCTCTATTCATCTCTGGTTCTTTCTTGTACATCCCCATTTTTAATATCCTTACCATTCATACCTGTGTCTACAGTTGTCCAAAATCCAAGCCCTGGACTGCTCTTCCTTTGCTTCTCCACCTATTTACCTCACTGTAACCGAGCCTTTTTTTAGTTTGTCAGCCTTGGTTATGTACTCTGTTCTCTGTAATGAGATGTGATTCCATAATCTTATCGATGAATTATTTGATCTCCGCATCATTGGCAACAGCCAGTCTTTGATTTTGCAGAGAATTGATGGCATTAGGAGAAGCTGTCTCATGAGCTTTGATTCTTTGCCTTGCTGTTGCTCGCTGTCAGCAATACATTTCATTTATATGGAGCCTCAGTTCTCTATTCATCTCTGATTCTTAGCTCTGATAGTTAAGAGTTTCACAGGGACCTAATCAGACAGTAAATGAAAACTTGGCCAAGAGGCATATTTCAAAGAATTTCTTAAAGCATGCGAGAGAGGCAGAGGGACTTGAGCTGAGAATTTCTGAGTTTAGAGCCTAGGCGCTTGAAGATGCAGCTGGTTCCAAGTGCTGGAGGAGGTATCAGGCATAAGTGGAGCTCAAGACATGGGAACTTTGCAAATGTAAATGAAAAAGTTAAATTTGAGTCGTTCATCTCTCTCTCAAATTGTATTACAGTTGTTTGCTCTCGTATTTTTTACCCTCTTGCTGTCATAGCTCTGGAGAATTCCAATCCAAGGGTTTTCCAAAAAAAAATTACTCATTTTATGGGCTGTCAGCATCTCTGGCTGACCAACATTTCTTGCCCGTCCCTAGTTGCCCTTGAGAAGGTGGTGGTGAGCTGCCGCCTTGAACTGCTGCAGTCCACCTGCTGTGGATTGACCCACAATATCACTAAGGAGGAAATTTCAGGATTTTGAGCCTGCAACAATGAAGGAGCAGCAATTATATTTCCAAGTCAGGATAGAGAGTGACTTGGAGCACAACTTGGAGGTGGTGGTGTTCCCATGTATCTGCTGCCCTTGCCTTTCTAGATGGAAGTGGCCGTGGGCTTGGAAGGTGCTATCTAAGGATCTTTGGTGAATTTCTGAAGTGTTTCTTTGTAGTTAGTACACACTGCTGCTACTGAGTGTTGGTGGTGGAGGGAGTGGATGGAAGGCCAATCAAGTGGGATGTATTGACCTGGATGGCGTCAAGTTTCTTGAATGTTGTTGAGGCTGCACTCATCCGGGCAAGTGGGGAGTATTCCATCACACTTCTGACTTGTATCGTGTAGATGGTGGACAGGCTTTGTGGAATCAAGAGGTGGGTTACTTGCTGCAGTGTTCGTAGCCTCTAGCCTGCTCATGTAGCCACTAATTTTGGATTATCAACTAGTTTGGTGTTTATTTGAGGGATTGTTTAACTAATTTATTCCTGTATCACCAATTGATTGATTTGTTGCAGAACATTGGTCTCTGTTTTACATTAACGTGAACGGTGTGTTCACAATATATATTAATGATTTGGATGAGAGAACTAAATGTAATATCTCAAAATTTGCAGATGACACCAAGCTGTGTGGAGGGGTGAATTGTGAGAAAGATGTAGAGATGTTGCGGTGCAATTTGGACAGGCTAGGTGAATGGATGAGAGATTATCCACTTTGGTAGCAAAAGTAGGAAGACAAATGATTCTGAGTGGCTGTAAATTGAGAGAGGAACGTTCGACAAGACCCGAGTGTCTTCAGGCAGGTGCAGCAGGCAGTAAAACAGACAAACTCTATGTTGGCCTTCACAGTGAGAGGATTCAAGTACAGGAATAAGGATATCCTCCTGCAATTGTACAGGGCTTTGGTGAGGCCACACCTGGAATATTGTGTGAAATTTTGGCCTCATTATTTGAAGCAGGATGTTCTGCGGTAGAGCAAGTGCAACAGAGGTTTATCCAGTTGATTCCCAGGATGTTAGGCCTGATGTATGAGGAGAGGTCAAATTAGTTAGGGGAGGCTATTAGGAGTTTAGAAGAAGCAGGAGAGATCTCATAGAAACCTATGACAGTCGAACAGGATTGGACAAGTTACATGCAGGAAAGATATTTCCGATGCTGGAGTGAGTCCAGAACCAGGGATCATAGTTTAAGAATAAGGGCAAACCTTTTAGTACAGAGTTGAGGAGAAATTTCTTCACCCAGAGAGTGGTGAACCCTTGGAATTCATGACCCCAGAATGTGATCAAGACCAAAACATTGTGTTTTCAAGAAGGAGGTAGATATAGATCCTGTGGCTAAAGGCATCAAGGGATTTGGGGGAGGGTGAGATTATAGTATTGAGCTCAATGATCATAATGAATAATGGAACAGGTTTGAGGGGTCCAATGATCTTATCCTGCTCCTATTTCCTACGTTACTGTGTTCTTTCTTTCTTGTTGTCACATAAACGTGATTAATCTGGCCCGCTGGACTCCTGCCATCTAGTTGTGGCTGTAATGTGTGCCTTGACCATCTATTTTGTACCTGATGTGTTCACACCCTTCATTTCTCCAGCAATCTTGAGTCCCCCCAGGCCTAGGTTAAAGGAAGGAGAAAAGTGGATACTGCAAACTTGTCAAATCTCTTCCTGCGTTCCTGGTTGAATGGGAAAAGAAGCTGACCTAGTGCAATCTGTCACTTAGTGACCGCATGGGAGACAGTGATACAGCGAGTGGATGGGAAGTCTGAACTTGAGCCAGCAGCTGTGATGCAGACCCCAGCTACCCATGTTCTGCTCATGTTTGTTTTTGCTGCAAGCAGCGCAGTGTCCCTCAGTCGAGGCTGGACATCTCACACTGATGCTGTTTAGGTTAGGAAAGAGCAGCAGTGCTTGGAACAATATTGTAAATGCTTTAGAAGAGAATGATTAGTCAGATTTGCTTAATCATCTTGTGTTGATAACCAGGAAATCACAAATGGCCCTGTGTAAAATATAACAGCCTCAATGTATGTTCCCCCATCAGTGTCCTATGAGGCGATTAATCATCCACTAACTGTGTGATTGAGTGAGAAAGGATGAACAAATTTGCAGTCCCTCCCCTATATAAATGTGTAGTTTCATTATTTATAGGGTCAGGACTGATTCACGGTGCTGATTAGTGTACCACAACAGATACTGTGATTATCAGGAGCAATATTGTCCCAAGCAACAACCTCGGTCAGGCCAGGAACCCACATTGCACACTGAAACACATCAAACTCCCTGCAACAACAAAGCCTTTACAACCTTTAGGATATTATGCCTTCGACGGTTAGTTTGGTATTTTGGAAGTGCAGTCTGTTTTGTAGTGTCGGGTAATACAACAGCAAGTTTGTACAGATGTCCCATAAACTGCCACGTGGCAACGATGGGAGAACCTTTGAATTGAACCCTCTGAACATTTCATCCAGTCTCACTTGCATTAAGGAAAGGAATTATATTTTCATTGAGAAAGATGAACATTAGGATCAAATTCTTTATGACCACAAAGGGAACCAGAAGTTTGATGTACCCTTTCAGTTGAGAGCCAACTCTTGGTTGAATGTGGGTTAGAGATACAGCCATAAAGTTCTGGCCTTAGTTCTACAACTCCCTTTGCCTGTGGGCAGCACAGGATCACACTGAGAATGAACGTAGCCCAGGGCTAATGCAACGATTTGTATGCACAACATGATGCTGATGATGAAGCTGAAAGTAATTGAGGATTTAACGTCACTCAGCCTGAGCTTATAGCTTCCTGTTACTTTTTGTAGTCTTGCAAGTTACCAAGTGAAAACAGAATTTATAGACTAAGCACAGAAGGAGGCCATTAGACCCATGGTGCCTTTGCTGACCTTTTGGAAATTGTCATCTAATTAGCACCATGCCTGTGCTCTTTTGCCTCTCTAGATTTCTCCTCTTCACCTACCCCACAAAGAATATATCCCAAACCCCCTCCTGCAATAAGTGGCCTCCATTAAATCTTTATCCAACATTGCAACCCTTGCATTGGTAGTGAATGTCAAGGCACAGCAGCTCGCTGTGCAAAATAACTCTTTCTTTCCTCAGCTCCAGACTGGCCCACCTGACTGATTTGGGATCCCATGGTCACAGACCCTTCTGCCAGTAGAATTCAACTGGGAATGGTCCCCTGCACCAAACCACTCTCTCAGTTTGAATACATCCACCAAATCTCTTTTTTTAACCTCTGTGCACCAAGGGAAATGATTCCCCACCCCCAGCTTTCCATTGTGGGGAAATAAAAATCTGCAGAGCCAGAACATCCCACGTCACAGATCGTAAATCATTAAGATGCAGAGGTGAAGAGCATTGAATGATTAATTACTTAGAGTGCTTACAAAGAGAAACTGCTGGATGCTATATTGATAGGAAGAAGGCAGATATGAGTCAGGCTGCATTCTGTGAATAAATCCATTATTGAGAAATCCATTAGTGCCTAATTTCATACTTACAACAGCATTTTTTTCCTCAGCCAACATTTCTTGATCCTCCCTAATTCCATTCAAGGAAGTAATGGTGGGCCACCATCTTGAATCCCTGTAGCCCATGCTGGGGGCATCCATTTTGCTGTTAAGAAGGGAGTATCAGAATTTTGAGCTGTCGAATCTGAAGGAATGACAATATAGTTTTGTAGGTGCTGTTCTCCCCATTTGCACCTGCTGCCTTTGTCCTTCTGGATCACGGGTTTGGAGAGTGCTATCAGAGATGTCTGTTTGAGTTACTGCCATGTGTATTGTAAATGGTAATGTGTGAGGAAGTGGCGAAGACATTGAAAGTTGAAGATGGTGGATGTGGTGCCAGCCAAGTGGGTGGCCCTCTTCTTGATGGTGTCGAGACTCTTGAGTGTTATTGGAGCTGCAACAAGTGGAGGGTCTTCTATCATACTCCTGACTTGTGCCTTGTAAACAGTGGACACAGCCTGGGGGGAGTGGTCAGGAGGTGAATTACATACTGCAGAATTCCCAGTCTGTGACCTGCTCTTGTAGACACAGTACTCATCTGGTTGGTTCATTTTGATCTAATTTCAAATGGGAATTGGTCTCATAAATCTCATTCCCCCTTTTTAAAAAAAATTGAATAAGCTCTTATATTGGGAGAAAAATATTGCAAGGATTGTAACTCTCGCTGGACTTTGCGCATGTGTAATTTCACAGCAATATTCCTGTTCTTAAAGTGGGTGCTTGATCCCTAACAGTTCTGTGTCCTGCCCACTAGCGTTTCCAACAGCTGAGTTCAGAAAAACTGTTGCCAGCAAAGAGGAGTCCTGAAACTCGTTTTTTTACTCGAGATATTTAGTTTAAAAGTGATGTCACGCCTTTAAATTCTTAATTTGAACAGAAAATATTAAAGTCAAAGCTTTTGAGTTTTTGTGAATGAATAGTGATTGTTTGCAGTGAAGGAGTGATATCATCATTGTATAAGAGCGTAAGGAACAGAGGGACAGGAGTAGGCCATTCAGCTCGTCGATCTTGCACCATCATTTAAGATGATGGCTGATCAAACACTTTGATGCCTTTTGCCCACACTATGCTCATAACCTTTTGTGCCACTGGTAGCCAAAAATCTATCCATGTCTACTTTAAACAGACTGAAAGACTAAGCTTCCATTGTCCCCTTGGAGAAAATTCCAAAGATTTACTCTGAGCAAAGAAATAAAATCTCCTGAAACAAACTCATACTTGGCCTGCTGTGTTCATCCTGCTCTACACTTTATCTCAGATTCTTCAGCGTCTGCATTTCAAATTATCTCTCGTACATGGCATTCCCCTAGTTCTAAACTCTCCGGCAAGAGAACCATCTTACCTTCCTATTCCTTTAAATATTTTTTAGATTTCAATTAGATCACTTTTTTTGCTCTTCACAACTCAAGAAAATATAGGCCAGATTTTGCTCAGTCTCTCTCCATAGGACAGTCCACCCTCCTGGGAATGAGTCTGATGAGCTTTCATTGTGCTCCCTTTATGGCTATACGGTCTTTCCTGAGGCAAGGAGACCAAAACCTCGTACAGCGTTCCAGGTGCAGTCTAACCAGGCTTCTGTATAATTAGGCAAGTCTTCACCACTCATGTACTCAAAACCTATATCCACACCTTCTGAACTCTTACCATTTAACAAATAGCCTACACATTTGCTCCTCCCACCTCCACAAAATTGTTCTGCAATTAGGACCATGCATTGTTCCTTGTGGTACAGTGGTAGTGTGCCTAATTCTGAGCAATGAGCCCCAGGTTCAAGCCCCACTTGCTCTAGAGGTACAGAATAACAAGATGTAATTTGTTGTATGTTAATGACTAAGTCCAGATTGCCTGTTGATAGACCATTGCTTGCCAAGCTATTTCTCTCCTCTAAGCCCCCAATTCAAGGCTTGATCATTGTCGCAATCCCTGAAAAGGTTGATTAGAAAACTTCTACCCCATCAGCCACAGTATATCAATGTGGGACTAACCCATTTGTTCTCTTTATTGTATAAGAGTCTGAAAGGATCACTACTAAGGAGTGCCTAACGCACTACCACTGTGATCAAGCCATATGGGTTTAGTGGGAGAGCATCTTTAGAGCTGGAAGGACAATGAGCAGCCGTCGGGGTCTTCCTCACAGCCTTTGTAATAGGGTCTGTCTCAGGGCCTTTCACCCCACCCATTCATTTCCCCCTCCCCCATAATAATTGCAACAATTGTCAAGCCTTGAATTGGGGCCACACGGGAGTCAAATGGTTTGGGAAGTACTGGTCCATCAGATTGTGCAAACTGGACTGAATCGCTAACGTGCAATGAATTACATCTTGTTTATGGCCAGAGCCCCTTACCTGAAATGAGCCAGTGGTGATCATGTGGCCCAAGGATGCCCTCTAGATCCTTGCCCTAAAAGAGGATTTTGGAAGCAAAGCTATGTTGTGGTGGGTGTAATAGTGAATGCCCTGTACAGGAATTGGTCTGGGGTCTCTGTGCCAGTGGTTGGTTTCCTTTTGCAGAAGCTGCTGTCACACATGGTTCTCGGAGGTCAATAATCAACCAAAGCTGTGGTGGAATGTTGCTCTGTCCAATAGTTGACGCTGCACTCATCCCTCTTTATCTCATTCTATAAGCACAGCTTTTCTCCTTTGTGTGCTACTGGAAGTTCCCCTTAAATTTTCACCAGTAAGAATTCTAAATAGATTTCAACATTAAAGGAAATAAGAGATAGTATCTGATCCAAGGAAGAAGCATACAGTCTGGTCAAGAAAAATAATAAATCTGAGTATTGGGAGCGGTTTAGAATTTAGCAAAGAAGCTTGAAGGGATTGATTAAGAAGTGGAAAATACAGTATGAAAGTGAGCTTGAAAGGAACATAAAGACTGACGCTAAGAGTTTCTGTTGGTACGTGAAGAGAAAGAGATTGGTGTAAACAAATGTAGATCCCCTACAGACAGATTCGGGGCAGTGTCCAACGGGGAACAAAGAAATGGCTGAGGAACTGAATATATACTTTGGTTCTGGTTTGACAAAAGAGGACATAAATCAGATACCAGAATTGTTGGAGGATGCAAGATTTAGTGAGAGGAAAGAACTGATGGAGTTCAATTTTAGTAGAGAAATGGTGCTGGGAAAATTGTTGGGATTGAAGGTCAATAAATCTCCAGGGCCGGATAGTCTACATCCCAGGAAGTAGCTCGAGAAATAGTGGATGCATTGGTGGTCATCCTCCAGGATTCTATAGACCTGCAGATTGGAGGATGGCTAATGTCACGCCAATATTCAAAAAGCGAGGTAGAGGTAAAAACGGGGAATTATAGACCAGTGAGCTGAACATCAGTAGTGGAGAAAATTCTCAAATCCATTGTCAAGGATTTTATAGCAAAGCATTTAGAAAGCAGTGACAGGATCAGACCGAGTCAGCATGGATTTATGAAGGGGAAACCATGCTTGAGAAATCTGTCATCTCTTATGGAAATGTAACTAGTAGAGTTGACAAGGAGGGGAGCCAGTTGATTGTAGTATATTTGGACTTTTAGACTGCGTTTGACAAAGTCCCACAGAAGAGATTAATGTGCAAGATTAAAGTGTATGGGTTTGGGGGAAGTGTATTGAGATGGATAGGAAACCGGTTGGCAGAGAGGAAACAAAGCGTAGGAACTAATGGGCCCTTTTCAAATTGGCAGAGAGTAACTAGTGGGGCGCCACAGGGATCGGTGCTGGGACCCCAGTTATTCAGAATGTATATTAATGATTTGGATGAGGGAAAAAAATGTAATATGTGCATGTTTGCAGATGATGCCAAATTGTGTGGGAGGGTGAACTGTGATGAGGATGCAGAGATAGTTCAGTGTGATCTCGACAGGTAGGGTGAGTGGGCAAATCAATGGCAGATGCAGTATGATTTGGATAAATATGAGATTATTCACTTCGGAAGCAAAAACGAGAAGGCAGGTTACTATCTGAATGGCTGTAAATTGGGAGAGGGGAGTGTGCGGTGGGACCTGGGTGCCCTAGTGTGCCGATAGCTAAAGGTCAGCATGCAGGTGCAGCAGGTGATAAAGAAGGCAAGTGGTATGATGGCCTTCATTGTGAGAGGTTTTGCGTACAGGAGCAAGGATGTGTTGTTACAGCCGTACAGGGACTTGGTGAGACCACATTCAGAATATTATGTACAGTTTTGGTCTCCTTTTCTGAGGAAGGATACTCTTGCTCTTGAGGGGCCGCAGAGAACGTTTACCAGGCTGACTCCAGGGATGGCGGGTCTGACATATGAGGAGAGATTGACTCCTTCCCACCTCAAGCCCCACCTCCATCTCCTACCTTTTTAGCCTCATCCTGTCCCCTTGACCTGTCTGCCCTCCCTAACTCCCCACCTACACTGACCTTTACTGGCTCCACCCCTGCCTCTTTGACCTGTCTGTCTCCTCTCCACCTACCTTCTCCTTTACCCATCTGCTATCCACCTCCCCCTGTCTCCCTGTTTATTTCAGAACTCCCTTCCTTTCCCCCATTTCTGAAGAATGGTCTAGGCCCAAAACGTCAGATTTCCTGCTCCTCTGATGCTGCTTGGCCTGCTGTGTTCATCCAGCTCTACACTTTGTCATCTCTTGACTAGGTTAGGATTGTTTTTGCTGGAGTTCTGCCGAATCAGCGGGGATTTCATAGACATTTATAAAATTCTAACAGGACTGGACAGGGTAGATGCGGGGAGGTTGTTCCTGATGATGGGTGTGTCCAGAACCAGGGGTCACAGTGTGAGGATTTAGGGTCGATGATTTAGGATGGAGATGAGGAGACATTTTTTCACCCAAAGAGTGGTGAGCCTGTGGAATTCATTATTACAGGAAGTAATTGATGCCAGAACATTGAATGTATTCAAGGGGGACTCGACATAGCATTTAGTGCGAATGGGATCAAAAATTATGGGGAGAAACGGGGAATAGACTTTTGAGTTGTGTGATCAGCCATGATCATGAAGAATGGCGGAGCAGGCTCAAAAGGCTGCTTGGCCTCCTCCTGCTCCTATCTTCTGTGTTTCTATGTTTCTAAACTGGTAATGGTGATACTTCTTCTGGATCTAGGGTAGGGAAATTTCCTGTGCTAAAACCTGGCGGGGTTTGTCATAGCAACTGAACCACCCTTCCCCAGTACTCCCACAAATATTCTCCAGAAACCATGAGAGGTAGAATGTGTGGCAGCACAGTGGCTCATGACTTTGACCAACCCCTTATGAAAGGGCTCTGTGATTTTCAGAAGCCGGTGAACTGAATCATCTGAACGTAACATCTGCGGTTTGTTTCTTACTGTCTCAACAAGATAATAGCCTGGCTTATGACGCAGGTAGAGAGTGATGAAAGAAAATACGGCATGGTTAATGCACACCTCAGTGGAAAATTCCAGTTGCTACATCAAGAACAGGGTGGGAATGTTGCACATCCAGGATTGTGTTCACCTGGGACTTGTCATCCCTAGGCCACTCGGGAGATAGTCCTCCAGTGGGAGAGCCCACTTGGTAGCATTCCCCTCTCCCTCAGCTTCTCCAGACAGGTTTTAATGTGCGTCCAATCATCTCCATTTCTCACAGTCTTTAAAGGCCCAGTGATAAATATGACAGAGTGGGTATAACTATTGGGAGCATGTTGTGTCCTTGAGGCAGTGTGCCTAACAGGCTTACGATACAGTGGCCCAGTAATTGGGGTCCAAGGATTTAAGGGTCTGTTGTGCCCAGGAAGGAATAGGAGCCTGGGCCAGGGTCAGCACTGAGACCTGTGGTTTCTCTCCCTGTGCCTGGTTCTAACTGGAGCTCATTTGTGACCTGATACTAGTTACAAGCAAAATGTGGGGAGCCTTGTGATATTTCAAGTGCTGTGTTGCAGAGCACAATGTTTTTGGATAGCACCAAAAAAAATCACAGGATAGTAGTTTATAACATGCCCTTTGACTTGGTTAAATGGGCGAGAGAAGAAATACAAGAAAGGGAGAGCATCGTATTTAAGTAACATCTATTGTCAAATGAATCCATTGTCGATGGTCAGGAAAAACCCACCTGGTTCATTCATTCCTTTAGGGAAGGAAACTGCCATCCTTACCTGGTCTGGCCTACAGGTGACTCCAGACCCAGAGCAATGTGTTTGACCCTGAACTGCCCCCTGGACAATTAGAGATGGGCAATAAATGCTGGCCTTGCCAGTGACGCCATCATCCTGTGAATGAATAAAAAAAATTACATTTGTAAAATACACTGATACTCCCTTAGACTTACTGAGCACTTTCTGAATTCTCCGTCCTACACAGAGTCACACAACACAGGAAACAGACCCTTCGGTCCAACTCGTCCAGTATCCAAAACTGGACTCATCCCATTTGCCTGCATTTGGCCCATATCCCTCTAACACTTTCCTATTCGTGTATCCGCCTGGATTCCTCACCAATGCGGCTTCAATGTCTTGTTCAGCTGCAACATGACCTATCAACTCCGATACATTTCAAATTGAACTACAGGATGTTTTCACCTTGTGGAAATGCAGCACTCCATTGAAACCAGGCTGTCACACCAGGTACTGCTGGCTGTGAATGGTCATTCAGGTTGCACAGACACCCTGAAACATCTAATAAAAACAAAAACACAAAATCGCTGTAGGCCAGTCAGTGTCTGTTGAGAGAGAGAGATATGGTTTGCAGTTTAGCTTCCATCAGAGTTAGAGGACGCTAGAGATCTGGACAAACTGAATATTGTTGGAGGGAGAGCTAAACTTCTTGGAGGTTGACATTCTTGAAACATAAATTAAACATCCAATAGCAAAATGCAGTGGATTGTGGGAATCTGAAATTCAGAAGAAGCAAATTCTCGAAATTGCTTCATGTTCTATTCCATCCGTTCGTGCCCCTCAGTGGGGTGAACGCCCAGGGCTAACTTCAGATGTTCTTTCTGAGGTGGCCCACTTTGACAGTGGTTAAAATCTGACCTCTTGGAGATGAGGGTGTGTTTAGTCCTCACGAATGATATGACGGGGATAAGCAACAGTGCTGGTAACAGTGATAAATGAGGAAAGAAATTAATTCATATTCATTTAATCTTGAAGGAGAGAGATTTGAAACTACTACCAGATGTAGAAATGCCTGCTGAAGAGACCAGCGTTGTCATCAGTTTGTGTTTCTTATCCTCCCAGTCAATGGGAGGATATGGTGGTATCGTGGTAATGCCATTGAATGAGTAACCCAGAGGCCTGGGTTCATATCTCACGGTGGCATCTGGGGTCATTAAATTTAATGAATAAATCTAGCATTGAAATCTTGTCTTAGTGGTGGTGACCATGCTACTATTGTTGATTGTGAAAACCGTCTCATTTCATAATGCCCTTTAGGAAAGAAAATCTGCCAGTGTTACACATGGCTGACATGTGACTCTTAAGTTCCCTCGTTCTGGACTGGCAAGCAACTCAGTTTAATGCCAATTTAGGCTGGGTGACATTCCATTTGAAAATAAGAAGGGTAGTTTTACTATTCCCATTCTGTTTTTGTTCAAGTTCTCCTGTAGTTTTATTGTACATTATTGCACTTTGTTATTTCATTTTTCCTACACTACATCTTCAATATTTAGATGGGCTCCTCCCCAGAGTGTTGAACTGTTTGGTTCTTACATAGAATAAGATAATAACTGATTGAGGGAGCCTTCTAGTGGTGCAATGGTATTGACAGAGGTTATTGTCATCTCAGGAGCAAGCACTTATTGAATGTATAGTACTAGCTACTCAAGTATAACCTAAGGAATTTTCAACACAACAGCCTTCGTGACCCATTGGATTTTACCTGTTGAGCTGTGTATATCTTCGTGAAAGAGAGAAAAATGTAATTAGAAAGTACCTTACTTGTCCTCAGGGTATCACAAAACATATGTAGTCAATTAACTAATTCTGAAGCGCAGCCAGTTTAGTGATGAATTGTGGCAGATGAAGACAACTTGTGCACAACCAATTACAACAAACACTTATGAAATAAAAGATATCAATGTTAAAAGAATGAAAGGCTTGCAGGAAAGATGTTGTGAAGTTTCAAAGGATCCAGAAAAGATTTGTAAGGGTGTTGCCAGGGTTGAAGGATTGAGCTACAGGGACAGGCTGAATAGACTGGAGCTATTTTCCCTGGAGTGTCAGAGGTTGAGGGGTGCCCTTAGAAGTTTATAAAATCCTGAGGGGCATGGGTAGGGTGAATCACCAAGGTTCCAGGGTAAGGGAGTCTAAAGCTGGGGGTTTAAGATGAGAGGGGGGAGATTTAAAAGAGACCCGAGGGGACAGCTATTTCATGCAGAGAGTGGTACATGTATGGAATGAGCTGCCAGAAGAAGTGATGGAGACAGGCATAATTATGACGTGTAAAAAGTATCTGGAGTGGTACATTAATAGGAAGGGTTTAGAGGGATACGGGCCAAATGCTGGCAAATGGGACTAGGTTAATGTGGGATATCCAGTTGGCATGACAATTTGGACTGAAGGGTCTGTTTCCATGCTCTACATCTTTATGACACCATAACCATATACAGCATAGCCATTCATTGTCTCAATGTATTTTCCTACAGAATGCCTGAGTGAAGTCTCATGAGTGATACTTTGTGTGGTTTTGGCCCCCTTATCGAAGGAATGATATGCTTGCCACTGAGGTCATGCGATAGATGTTCACCAGATAACCCCTGAAATTGTTTTAATGAACAGAGATTGAGGGAACTGGGCCTGTGTTTTTCATCATTTTGAGGAATGGGAGGGGATTGCATTGAGATTTTAAAAGCTAATTCATGCTGTGATAAGGGCAATCGCGGACGAGATGTTTTCCTGGTTGGTGACATCTGCAATAATACAGTGGAGTGTTAGCCTTAGTTTTTGCACTCAGGCTCTGGGACTACACTTGAAACTGGGAAGTTGAGATTCAGAGGTCAGAGAGCAACTAACTGAACCCTAACTGAGAATTTTGGTACTGGGTAACAGATGAACTTTGGACCAAGAAATCTGCCAACTGTTCATTGAATGTTGCCATGAGTTCTATCACATTCACTTTCACAGATGGTGCATTGATCCACCATATCATTGTAAGATAGTGCATCTGACAGTGCAGTGTTCGCTCAGTACTGCTCTGAATGAAAGATGTGCTTGAGCCTGTAGAATGGAGCTTGAGCTCCCAACCTCGGTGGATGGCAGCCTGCAGATAGCCAAAACACTTATTTTCTGATACAGATGTGAAGATGCCTTTGCACAAATGCAGTTTTCCTTGTCAGTCAATGAAATATACATAGTCTTAGTGTTGAATTATATAAACCCGACAGCGTGAAAGCAGGCCATTCAATCCATCGGGTCCACACCAACGCTCTGAACAGCTTCCCACCCTGACTCACCACCCCCACCCCCTGTCCTAATCCCATAATCCCACATTCCTCATGGCTAAACCACCTAGCCTGCATATTCCTGGACACTATGGGACAATTTATCATGGCCAATCCACCTAAACTGCACATCTTTGCATGGGTTTCCTCCCATAGTACAGACACTGGGAGAACATGCAAACTGTACACAGACAGTTGCCCAAGTTTGGAATTAAACCTGGGTTCCTGGTGCTGTGAGGCAACAATGCTGACTGCTGAGCTACTGTACTAGCCACCTGGAGAGGTTTAAACTTGTTATTGTTTTTAATTATATGATTATATGCAATCAATGGAGCCAACAGTGTGGGTTCAATCCGGATACCAGCTGTGGCACTTCATGGAGGCTTGCTTCCTGTCTAAGTGGGGAGTTGAAGCTATACATACCAAAGCATCTCTCTTTTTAATGGCCCTGGATGAACTTGGCTCCATACCATTGATTACTGAGTAGTAATCAGATGTAAGATTTTAATCTGTTCATGCAGATTAATTAAATGCAGTACAGTAAACTCTCAAGTATGTAATCAAATAATGGATTATTGTTTCTTACCAGGAAAAATAATATGAAATGGAATGTCAACTAGTGAGGATTAAGTATAGTAAAATAATGAGGATGGGGAAAAGCTGTTAGGGGATTAGTGATAGGATATGTTTTCTGGACGATATCTTGCAAGCACATATGGGGGGAAAGTATCCACTTTGCAGTTGGTGTTTCCAAGTCCAACTAACAAATACATTCCTTCAAATCTCTCGGGGTGGCGGGGTGGGGTGTGGTGGTGGTGCGAAGAGATGAAATTTGGATTGGAATGCATTCAGAGAGTTCCGAACCTTCTCTTTGGTGTTTGGCTGTGGGAGATGGAGGCAAATGGGGGAGACAATATGAGGCCGATGCAGAAGAGCACTCAAGTTGAAAGCTTGACAATTTTAGGTTGATGACTGCTATGAATAGCTTTTCCTGCACTAAAGTTTTCATCTCTCTTTGTTTGTTCACAGTGGGTACTGGCATTTGAGATTTTTATACCACTGGTTCTCTTTTTCATCTTGCTGGGCCTTCGTCAGAAGAAGCCAACGATTCCTGTCAAAGAAGGTACAGTATTTGGAGCATCCGATAATCTGAGTGCTGATGGAGTTGCAGCAAAAATGGAGGGCGATGTCTTGTTGGATAATGAAGCTCAGAATTATCCCATATATAGAATTCAGTTTGGTTGGAATGGAGGCATCAGAATATAGGACTGTTAAACAGGCTTGTGCACTTCAAATAGTGTAGGAAGGTCAGGCGTTAATGTGTTGCTCATCTTCTCAGGAAAGTGAAGAAGCCCCAAAAGTTAGACCTCTGGTACTATCAATAAATGACAAGAATATGGTTGCCCTGGATGGTGGGATAACTGATGCTGCTGTGTGCCAGTTTATAGAGTGACACGCGGTATAGCCAGCAACTACACTACAGCCTTTCCTTCACTTTAGTTACTTAGTCAGGTGTCCTCTTGTTCCTCAGAATTTCCTCTGTTACTATGTTGAAGGTGGTACCTCCTATCAGGTTATGGTTTTATGGATACCCCTGTGACACATCATACGTTTTCATGTGAGACCTTGTTGTGTCGGTTGTGAAGTGATTAACCATGATGAAACTAGGTGAATTTTGATACTGTCCTCAGATGAAATCCAGATGTCTGAAATTTGCTGTGCTCCTTGCCCTTCCCTGCCCCCACCAGCTCCTTTCACGTTTGGCCATCTGCCAGCTGTATGAAGTCATTATAACCTTGCCCTGTACTACTTGATACCTATGTTCAGGGTGTGAACTGAACTTCAGGTATTGGTTCTCATTTGGTTTAAAGTAGAGTTATTCTGTTCCACCTGGTTATACGCAAGTAACAATGTCCATAAACAGAGGGATTATTGAATTGGGCCATACTTGGTCTGTTCTCCGATATCATTTTTGACAAGGCTTGTCAGATTTTGAATTCACAAGGCTGGTTTATCCACAAAGGACTCTAGAAAATTAATGGGCAGAAAAAGACCAGTTGATCTCTGAAACCTGGCACATAACCATGATGGCTGAAGCATTAAAACTTGACATTTTTGATCCTGTGCAATCTTTTGGAAATCACAAGAACTTGAAACAAGATACGCAGCCAGTAAATGGGAGAAAGAAAACTCTGGAAACATTCTCTCTGATTCCCTCAGGTGGTGATGACCAACCCAGGAGCTCACATTGGCAATAGGTATTTTAAGCTAATAAAATGTGAGGCTGGATGAACACAGCAGGCCAAGCAGCATCTCAGGAGCACAAAAGCTGACGTTTCGGGCCTAGACCCCTCATGAAGGGTCTAGGCCCGAAACGTCAGCTTTTGTGCTCCTGAGATGCTGCTTGGCCTGCTGTGTTCATCCAGCCTCACATTTTATTATCTTGGAATTTCCAGCATCTGCAGTTCCCATTATCTCAGGTATTTTAAGCTGTTTAGTTTCAGTGTGGTGTAACCTCCAGCTCAGTCAGGAAAAGCTATTGCTTGGTCTTGATGTCATTATTCAAGCGCTGATCTGTTTTGATAATTGAATGAGGTAACGCTGCCTTTTCTCCCCTTTATGTCATCTTTTCCTTTCCACGCTAATGATTGAAATGCAGAGAGGTAGCAGTGACAGCATGTGAGGGACTCTAATTGTCTGACAGGCTTTAAGCTGGAGCTGAAAGAACCAGTCGAGTGCTGATCCTTTTGAGTTGGACAGCTCCAATTAGAAACTATTAGTCACTTCACTGCTTCGATAATGATCTGCTCCAGACAGTTTGGAAACGCTTAATATTGTAGGAAAATAACAAGCTAATCAGAAGGAACCAATTAGGGAATTAATTACATAGCCATTAGCAGTAAGCAGTAGCTTTATCCACACTGTGGAGGCCATTTTGGGGAGGGGAGAATGGAACATACGGAGGTGTCAGACTGGGCTGAAGTATAGTGTGGAGGAAGAGATCATAGAATCTCTAGTGTGGAAGCAGCCCATTCGGCCTGTCGAGTCCATGCCAATCCTCTGAAGAGCATCACACCCAGACCCACTCTCCTGTCCCTGTCACCCTGCATTTTCCGTGGCTACTCCACCTAGCCTGCACGTCCCTTGACACTGTGAGCAGTTTAGCATGGCCAATCCATCCTAACCTGGCCATCTTTTGGATCGAGAGAGGAAACCAGCGCACCTGGGGGACACCACGCAGACATGAGGAGAGCATGCAAATTCCGCACAGTCACCACAAGGCTGGAATCAGACTTGTCTCCCTTGTGCTCTGAGGCAACAGTACTAAATCACTGAGCCTGTGGTGCCAACACTTTTAGCTTCAAAAAAGGACATTCTGCTCAGCACAGCTGAGCAATGTTAGAGACAGGATTCTTTTGGTAACCCTACCTCATTCTAATACATTTGGAGTGGGCTCTTTGGAAATTTTGTAAACATAATCTGAAGGCCAAGTATTTGATTTTATTTTTCCACCAAATAAAAGTACAGTGTTTATATTTCCTTCCAAGTCATTCTGTTGAAGCATTCATCATTTAGGATACTGAGGGCTCACGTGCACATTAGACAAACAAACTGCAATGGAAAAGCAAGAATTGCATTCAACTTTTTTTTGTGCAGTTGTGACCTGCCAAATACAAAAATGAAACATGTAGAAAATTAAGCCAGGTGCAGTGAGGAGCTAGTTGGTAAGATTCAGCTTAGAGGGTGAGGAATTTCTTTGCCACGTAATATTAAAAATTGAATCCCCAGTCTGAATCCCATTGCTCCTGAATCACCAACTTATCAGAATCACTTCTGGCCAGCAAAATAACTGTAAATAGTCCGTTATGTTTTAGCCAGTGTGAATTGTAAATATACCTGCCATTCTTCTAAAACTGGGCAGTGGTGGGTACTGAGGAGAGGTCATGGGGGAGATTGTCCATACGAATTGTGCCTTCATGTTTGGAGTGAGAAACCGATCTCAGAGATCCAGTTGCATCTCTATTGTGAAATATATTTAGCTAGCCCTGGGTCATCGTCCAGAGTGGTCTATTCACAAATCCCTATCGGAGAGATTACATAATGATTGGATAGTGTGTATATATATATATAAGAAAGGTTCACAGGGATAGGGGACAAATACTGGCAAATGGGACGAGGTCCGATAGGTCTGGTTGGCATGGATGAGTTGGGCCAAACGGTCTATTACTGTGCTGTGTGACTGCATAACGGAGAGGAAGTGGTGGATGCAGGTGCAGTTATAACGTTTAAAAGTCATTTAGGCAAAGCTTGGAGGGATATGGGCCAAATGCAAGCAAGTGGGAATATTTTAGTTTAGGAACATGGTCAGCGTAGACTAGTTGGACTGTAAGAACTGTTTCCATGCTGTATGACTTTATGACTGATGAAAGAAAGGATAAAACAGCATGTATCTGGGTGTTTTTCCTGAGGTTGTGTTGAGATTGCATGTTGTGTCAGGGCAGAGGGCTTGCTGTCTGTATATAAGATATCTGATATGGAAAACGTTATGTTTCTAATGTAGATCTTATTCTATGATTACCATGAAATCTATGATTAATAGAAACATTTGAGTTTAAAAATAAATGAAATAAATTCACTAATATGTTTGATTAAGTCTTGGTGGTTATATTAATTAGCAGTGGAAAGTAAATACCAACAGTAGTCGTCAGTTTGTTGGAAAAATTGATGGGCAGTGAGTGGCGTTGACGTGAAGGAATTCCCTGAACTGATCATTTCTAGGAAAGCAGGGTCCCTACGCACCTGCTATTTAACCCCCTTTTGTGGCCACCAGTATGGAAACTTAGTGACCCTCCCAACCCTCTCACCTTCAGCAGCCCCTGAGTATCAGCCATGATGCCTTGCCTGATTGCTGCGTGCTTGCATAGGGATACCAGCTGACCATTCAGATTACTTTTAAAGTTAAGTAATGTTTTGGCAGTCACTCTTCAGGCCCAGTTGCTTGACAAGTACAGTAAAGGCTCACTGACGCCAGTGAAAGTAAGCACAGGTCAGGTGACACAAGAAAAATGGAAAATATATTGAAGTAGTTACCTTTGGCTCATTCTGTGACCCACTGGAGCCGAAACCTTGTTCTGTTCGGAATCAGCTTTACTGCCACCGACGGTTTCAGCTCACTCCCTCCTTATCTCTGTCATTATTATTGCTTACATCACAATGATCCTACGTAGATGAGATTTTGTTTGAAGTAATGAGTTAAATCCAATGTGTGGTCCTATGCAATAAATTAATGTGTGCTGACCCTTGCAGCTTTTAGTAGATTAATTGGTACAAATGAAGTGTTACTGTTGGAAAGATACAAGTAATTTACACGAGGTAAGCAGACCATTTGGCCCAACTGACCGATGCTGGTATTTATGCATCTCTTAATCCTCCTGCGACCTTACTTACGTACTCATCTTGCTTCCCCTTTAAATGCATTTGTGTCACTTTTCTCAACTGTCCTTATGGTATCAAATTTCACATTCCAGTTCGTCTCTGAATAAATAAGCTGCTCCTGAAATTTCTTACATGATTTATCAGTGATTATCTTATTTTTGTGACCCCAAGTTCTTTTTGCAATAATGTAAATAAAGGTGAGTTTTGCCCATCCACCCTCAGTAGTCCAGAAAACCTGAGCCACCACTTAACTCTCTTTTAAATAACTCTGTCACAAGTCAAGTTGCAAGTTAGTTTTCGTCAGAAGTGGTGCTGGGGCTGGTCAATCGCTTCCTTTTCAAGTGAGCAAATTACTATTAAATTTGGGTTTTGCTCATGTCTATGTTCTTTGATCCAGTGACACCACGGTGGCAGTATTGTGTCCATACCTTGCTCAGTGAATTGTGTTGAAAGTCAGAAGTCACACAACACCAGGCATTAGTCCAACAGGTTTATGTGAAATCATACACCTGGTGTGTGTGGGGTCTGTCGCTCCCTGTCCCGCTCTCTCTCCTGCTCGCTCTCGCTCTCACAAGTATTTTCTCTCTCGCCGTCACACATATTCTCTCTCTTGCTGACTCTCACACATTCTCTCTCGTGCTCTCGCTCTCGCGCTCACACGCATTCTCTCCCTCACGCATTCTCTCTGTCTTGCTCTCTCACACGCACACAGGCACACACAGCCACACAAACCAATAGGGAGAATCATTTCACCCAGGATATCTGTTTATTTGCAGATACGTTCTGTTTTGTTCAAAAAACACACAATTTGTAGTCACAGCCAGTCAGTATGGCATTTTATAAACACCTGCTTTTGGAATAAAACCAGCCTGACTCCAGATTAAAACTCTGAGACAGATTCTGAACAAGGCCACACCTCCTACGATTCAGGGTCTGACCTGAGATTTCATCTTTTTTGTATATTCCTGTGGCTCTGCCTGATTGCCATGACAGCACAGCAATGACATTGACTTTATAAATGTTTTATTCGCCGCCTGACACTTTTGGTCACTTGCAGAGACTTATTATCTGACACACTAGTCGCAACAATTGTATCATCTTTTGATGTCTCTGACTATGAACTCTGTGTCTGTGTGCTGTCCTCTTTTCACCGCGCCTAAGGAAGGGGCTGTGCTCTGAAAACTTGTGTTTTCAAATAAACCTGTTGGACTAAAACCCGGTGTCGTGTGACTTCTGACTTTGTCCACCCCAGTCTGACACCGTGTCTCCACATCATGAGTTGTTCTGTACAGTGAGTCTCTTGACAATGCCTTTATTGTTAGAGGATTTACGGTAAGACAAACAAGGTAGAATGAGGCAATAAATGAATTAGATGACAGTGACTTTAGCTATTTGCCTGTGCAATTTAAATTTAAACTCCAGTTCAGATTGGTGGCATTAAAGTTAATGGTTAGTATCAGCTCAATTTTTATCTTTAGGGATCAAGGCTGAGTGGAGGAATTTTTATGCTGTACCTGATTATTCCACATCAAAGATTACTAAGTGTTTCAGGCTCAGATCGTCCCATCTCTGGATAGTCAGAGACTGCAGGGACTGTGCAGTATTTACCTGGGAAGTTGAATTGTCCAATATCCAAGTATCTGGAGTGTGGAGCCCTCCAAATAAGTCTTCAGCTCTGAGTTAGAGTGGGAGACTTCAGACAGCTCTGTTTTACTGATGTTAATAGTTGGGAAAGAATGGAGGGATTAATGCCTACTCAAACAGCCTTCTGGTGAACAGCTGACATATAATCTGATCTGGATGGGAAATAGTGAATCTGATCCAAATCGCCAGATTCAGGTCTTTGTCCAAACTGAGGAAACATTCTATTTCCAGAGGAATTGTAATAGTCTCTGTTTTTATGGGAGGTGAAGTCATATTTCTTGCTGCTTACAAAAAGACGTGAAATATCGGATGTTAAATTGCTAGTCGACAAAATGCAATCACACCCCTCCTTGGTCACATTTGTATTTCTAGGCCATAGGTCACAAACTCTAACAGCTGTGATTACATACTCCCTACTTTTATCCGCCCAGTTAAGCATTCACAAATAAATCCATTATCTCTTCCCCGGTTTAATTAGTTCTCGGGCATCCCATCAGACCCTACCAAATGATCACTGGCGCAACAATTTGTTATTTGGACATGCCATCGATGGAAGCTATTGCTGGTGGTGATAGTGAAGGTGACTGAGGACTCCTAGGAACTGATTGTAACTGATTCGGTTTATTTATGACCTGTCACCTCATTTGAGAGTTCGATAGCAAAAAAATTGCAATAAATATATAATTTTCAAAAATGTATTTTGTTGAGCCAACCGAAGTAAATGGTGTTGAGGTGCAGATGAACTGTGAGCTCATTGAATGGTGAATCAAGCTCCTCTATTCCCGTACTTCTAACGTGGATTCGTTACTCTATGTCTCACCAACCTTTAATTTTTGATGTAAAATCTCAAGTTGGGCTTTATCCTGCTGCCTCCCAAACGCTGTGGATTACTGTGTATTGTTTGTAAGGCCTTCAAAGTTAACAATTGCTGTTATCAGTCAGACTAGCCTTGAGCAATAGAAATAGAAAATGCTGGAGAAACTCAGCAGGTTTGCCAGCATCTGTGGAGAGAGAAATAGAGTTGGCATCTCTCGGTCAATTTGACTCCTTAGGAACTGAAGTTATCAGAAATTTTTTTGCTCAATGCAACCTGCATGTTTAGACTACTGCCCATTCAAGAGAAAAAAAAAGATGTGTAAAGCCAAAACAATTAAAGCAGAAATTAGATAAGAGATGATATTTTCCCTCATTCTCTGACGTCAGCCAACAATGGTGACCTTCCCCCACACGAGTTGTTGCTAGATTTTTGCTTGCAATAGAGGCCGTTATACAACTGAGTCCCAGATAGGACAGGGTTCAATATTGAATGATTATTCTTCTGCCTGGATTATGCTTGATTGCCCAATATACTTTCATACAAAAACCTAACCAGTAGACACTACAGGTTTCCAGTTTAGGAGCAAAATTTATTACTACATAATTGAACTCAGCCATTTCTATCTGTGAATGCCAGTTTTAATTACAACTACCAAATGCTCAAAAGTAGGTTGTGAATCATCTTCTGAATGAGGAATAAACAACTCGGCAAAAGTCACCCACTGTTTCGCAAATATTGTGCATGTGGGGGTTATTAAAAGTATGTCATAATGAAGAAATTCATTCTTTCCTGAGGGGGTTTTTAAACCGATAATTTGTTACATGTTAATATTTCCATTTACGTTGCTGGTTATGTGGACAGGTTGCATGCAGTAAATACCTAAGAGGTGTTACGTTATTGTTTGTGTTTAATTGTCTTCAATTCTGTATTTTCTGTCTGTGATTTGTGCTGGTTCACTGTGTGCAGACTCATATCCATGCGCACTCCTGCAAGTTTAAAAATAACACAGTTGCACAATATAGATGTAAATGTTCGGTATAACTTTTTCATCAATAGAAACTTTGAGATGGAACTGTATAATTCAACAGAATGATCCCAGGGAACACAAACACAAGTTAATTGGCATGCATGTTTCAAGGATAATTTATCCATGAATTCACGTTTTAATTGCCATATTCTCTTGTAAAGCCAAAATGTTATTCCTCTGTTCTGTCTTCCACCCCAAATATTTAAATCCATACCATGTAGTGAAGAGTTATTTAGAATATAACTTTAAACCTATTGATATTGCAAGCTGCTCCACCCAATGGCTTCCTCCAGTACCTTGCGAAATGTATCCAATCTGTGCCAAGCAGGTTGTACTTCTATAATGTGGAAGGGTGCACAGTTAGGTATGGGGGTTTAGAATGGATATGAATTGAAGGGCAGACCTACATGTGACATGCTTATCACAAAAGGTTGGAGAGAGTGTTCGTACATAAGTTTCTCCCATCACCAAAGTCTCCACTGTTAGTAACAATTGTGTTTTCCCATCTCTTTTGCCTGACATCTAATTTGCTGCCACATTTTGATTTTCCAATGAAAATACTGTGGCATTAACTACCTTGAAGTCTGGTTCCAGAGTGTCAAATACTCTGCTATCAAGTCCAAATGGAAATCATGATGCTTTAGTTGAGGCGTGATAGAACCTGTATACTACAACAGGTGAGTGAAGGGAAGGAGAAAGCTGTAGCTGCATCATACGTGACCCTTATGTGACCTCACTTCCAACAAGAACATGAAATATTTCATCGCACATCTTGTTTTTCCTTCCCAATTTTCTTGATGCAAAGCTGATGTTTCTGCTTATCTGATTCTGAGACCTGTAGATTGGAGGGTGGCTAATGTCACACCAATATTCAAAAAAGAAGGTAGAGGGGAAAAAAAACAGAGAATTGTAGGCTCACTGGTCTAACATTGGGGAAAATTCTCAAATCCATTGTCAAGGATTTTATAGCAGAGCATTTAGAGAGCAGTGGCGGGATCAGACAGAGTCAGCATGGATTTATGAAGGGGCAATCATGCTTGACAAATCTGCCCTCTTCTATGTTGACAAGGAGGGGAGCCAGTTGATGTAGTATATTTGGACTTTTAGACCGTGTTTGACAAAGTCCCACGTAAGAGATTAATGTGCAAGATTAAAGTGCATGGGTTTGGGGGAAGTGTATTGAGATGGATAGGAAACTGCTTGGCAGAGAGGAAACAAAGAGTAGAAATTAATGCGTCCTTTTCAAATTGGCAGAGAGTAATGAGTGGGGTGCCACAGGGATCGGTGCTGGGACCCCAGCTATTCAGAATGTATATTAATGATTTGGATGAGGGAACAAAATGTAACATGTGCATGTTTGCAGATGATGCCAAATTGTGTGGGAGGGTGAACTGTGATGGGGATGCAGAGATAGTTCAGTGTGATTTTGACAGGTAGGGTGAGTGGGCAAATCAATGGCAGATGCAGTATGATTTGGATAAATATGAGGTTATTCACTTCGGAAGCAAAAACGAGAAGGCAGGTTACTATCTGAATGGCTGTAAATTGGGAGAGGGGAGTGTGCAGTGGGACCTGGATGTCCTTGTGCACCAGTCGCTGCAGGTAAGCATGCAGGTGAAGCAGGCGGTAAAGAAGGCAAATGGTACATTGCCCTTCATTGTGAGAGGTTTCGCGTACAGGAGCAGGGATCTGTCCAGAACAGGGGTCACAGTATGAGGATTCGGGGTTGACCATTTAGGACGAAGATGAGGAGACATTTCTTCACCCAAAGAGTGGTGAGCCTGTGGAATTCATTACCACAGGAAGTAGCTGATGTCAAAACATTGATTGTATTCAAGAAGCGACTAGATATAGCACTTGGGGAAAATGGGGTCAAACATAATTGGGAGAAATCAGGATTAGGCTGTTGAATTGGACGATCGTCCATGATTGTGAATAATGGCAGAGCAGGCTCAAAGGGCTGATTGGCCTCCTCCGGCTCCTATCTTTGATGTTTCTATGTTCTGATCAATGATGTTGATTTAAAACTAACAAAACAAGGAAAAACAGACAAAAGAAAATCTGTGTATGTGAAATGTCAGGTGTAGGATTCCTTTGACTTCTCTCCCTCCCTGGAAATGCCCTGAGAAGAAAAAGGTAATTGCTAACTCGTGTGTGTGTGTGTGTGTGTGTGTGTGTGTGTGTGTGTGTGTGTGTGTGTGTGTGTGTGTGTGTGCGCGCGTGCGCGTGCGTGTGTAGTGTGCGTGTAACTGGAGAATGATTGCTTGGGCATGCGGTTTTAGTTGGCACCCTGTCAGCAGGAGGTCTCACGTGGGTTGTGATTGAATGACTGGGGGCACCCACTCACCCACACTCATGTTCACACTCTGTGGATTGATATTTAACGTATTATGGTGAATTTTCCAAGTTCTGAATTCATTTTAATGTTGATTTTTTTTTTCTTTTCTCGTTGTGTGTTTTCTTTCTGTGTAACATCCTTTTCTTTACACCTGTACACCTGCTTGACTTGCTGCCATGCTGCATGCTGTCCAGTCTGTAAGTTGCTGGTTTGTATTTTAATTTGTAAATCAAAACAGCGAGGAAAAACAGTTCACCTTCCTGTATTGCTTTGAGTCGTGATTGA